>NW_027017419.1:0-102449 GCF_036013445.1 Caloenas nicobarica | reverse complement strand
TGTCGGGCTCTGTCGGCCCTGTCGGGCTCTGTCGGGCTCTGTCGGGCTCTGTCCGGCTCTGTCGGGCCCTGTCGGGCTCTGTCGGGCTCTACTGGGCTCTGTCGGGCTCTACTGGGCTCTACTTGGCCCTGTCGGGCCCTGTCGGGCTCTGTCGGGCTCTGTCGGGCCCTGTCGGGCTCTGTCGGGCTCTACTGGGCTCTGTCGGGCTCTACTGGGCTCTACTGGGCCCTGTCGGGCTCTGTCGGGCTCTGTCGGGCTCTGTCGGGCTCTGTCGGGCTCAACTGGTCTCTGTGCGGGCTTACTGGGCCCTGTCCGGGCTCTGTCGGGCTTTGTCGGGCTCTGTCGGGCTCTACTGGGCTCTGTCGGGCTCTGTCGGGCTCTGTCGGGCTCTGTCGGGCCCTGTCGGGCTCTTTCGGGCTCTGTCGGGCTCTGTCGCGGCCCTGTCGGGCTCTGTCGGGCTCTGTCGGGCTCTGTCGGGCTCTACTGGGCTCTGTCGGGCTCTGTCGGGCTCTGTCGGGCTCTGTCGGGCTCTACTGGGCCCTGTCGGGCCCTGTCGGGCTCTGTCGGGCCCTGTCGGGCTCTCTCAGGCTCTGTCGGGCTCTGTCGGGCTCTACTGGGCCCTGTCGGGCTCTGTCGGGCTCTGTCGGGCTCTGTCGGGCTCTACTGGGCTCTGTCGGGCTCTGTCGGGCTCTGTTGGGCTCTACTGGGCTCTGTCGGGCTCTGTCGGGCTCTACTGGGCCCTGTCGGGCTCTGTCGGGCTCTGTCGGGCCCTGTCGGGCTCTGTCGGGCTCTGTCGGGCTCTGTCGGGCTCTACTGGGCTCTGTCGGGCTCTGTCGGTCTCTGTCGGGCTCTGTTGGGCTCTACTGGGCTCTGTCGGGCTCTGTCGGGCTCTACTGGGCCCTGTCGGGCTCTGTCGGGCTCTGTCGGGCCCTGTCGGGCTCTGTCGGGCTCTGTCGGGCTCTGTCGGGCTCTGTCGGGCTCTACTGGGCTCTGTCGGGCTCTGTCGGTCTCTGTCGGGCTCTACTGGGCCCTGTCGGGCCCTGTCGGGCCCTGTCGGGCCCTGTCGGGATCTGTCGGGCTCTGTCGGGCTCAACTGGTCTCTGTCGGGCTCTGTCGGGCTCTACTGGGCTCTGTCGGGCTCTGTAGGGCTCTACTGGGCCCTGTCGGGCTCTGTCGGGCTCTACTGGGCTCTGTCGGGCTCTGTCGGGCTCTACTGGGCTCTGTCGGGCTCTACTGGGCCCTGTCGGGCCCTGTCGGGCTCTGTCGGGCTCTGTCGGGCTCTGTCGGGCTCAACTGGTCTCTGTCGGGCTCTGTCGGGCTCTGTCGGGCTCTGTCGGGCTCTGTCGGGCTCTACTGGGCTTTACTGGGCTCTGTCGGGCTCTGTCGGGCTCTGTCGGGCCCTGTCGGGCTCTTTCGGGCCCTGTCCGGCTCTGTCGGGCTCTGTCGGGCTCTGTCGGGCTCTACAGGGCTCTGTCGGGCTCTACTGGGCTCTACTGGGCCCTGTCGGGCTCTGTCGGGCTCTGTCGGGCTCTGTCGGGCTCTGTCGGGCTCTACTGGGCCCTGTCGGGCCCTGTCGGGCTCTGTCGGGCTCTGTCGGGCCCTGTCGGGCTCTGTCGGGCTCTGTCGGGCTCTGTCGGGCTCTACTGGGCTCTGTCGGGCTCTGTCGGGCTCTACTGGGCTCTGTCGGGCTCTACTGGGCCCTGTCGGGCCCTGTCGGGCTCTGTCGGGCTCTGTCGGGCTCTGTCGGGCTCAACTGGTCTCTGTCGGGCTCTGTCGGGCTCTGTCGGGCTCTGTCGGGCTCTGTCGGGCTCTGTCGGGCTCTACTGGGCTTTACTGGGCTCTGTCGGGCTCTGTCGGGCTCTGTCGGGCTCTACTGGGCTCTGTCGGGCTCTGTCGGGCTCTGTCGGGCTCTGTCGGGCTCTACTGGGCCCTGTCGGGCTCTGTCGGGCTCTGCTGGGTCCTGTCGGGCTCTGTCGGACTCTGTCGGGCCCTGTCGGGCCCTGTCGGGCTCTGTCGGGCTCTGTCGGGCCCTGTCGGGCTCTGTCGGGCTCTACTGGGCCCTGTCGGGCCCTGTCGGGCTCTGTCGGGCTCTGTCGGGCTCTACTGGGCCCTGTCGGGCTCTGTCGGGCTCTGTCGGGCTCTGTCGGGCTCTACTGGGCCCTGTCGGGCCCTGTCGGGCTCTGTCGGGCTCTGTCGGGCTCTGTCGGGCCCTGTCGGGCTCTGTCGGGCTCTACTGGGCCCTGTCGGGCCCTGTCGGGCTCTGTCGGGCTCTGTCGGGCTCTGCTGGGCTCTGTCGGGCTCTGTCGGGCTCTGTCGGGCTCTGTCGGGCTCTGTCGGGCTCTGCTGGGCTCTGTCGGGCTCTGTCGGGCTCTGTCGGGCTCTGTCGGGCCCTGTCGGGCCCTGTCGGGCCCTGTCTGGCTCTGTCGGGCCCTGTCGGGCTCTGTCGTGCTCTACTGGGCCCTGTCGGGCTCTGTCGGGCTCTACTGGGCTAAACTGGGCCCTGTCGGGCTCTGTCGGGCTCTGTCGGGCTCTCTGTCGGGCCCTGTCGGGGCCCTGTCGTCCTCTGTCGGGCTCTGTCGGGCTCTGTCGGGCCCTGTCGGGCCCTGTCGGGCCCTCGGCTCTGTCGGGCTCTGTCGGGCTCTACTGGGCTCTGTCGGGCTCTGTCGGGCTCTGTCGGACTCTACTGGGCCCTGTCGGGCTCTGTCAGGTTCTGTCGGGCTCTGTCGGGCTCTGTCGGGCTCTGTCGGGCTCTACTGGTCTCTGTCGGGCCCTGTCGGGCTCTGTCGGGCTCTGTCGGGCCCTGTCGGGCCCTGTGGGGCTCTACTGGGCCCTGTCGGGCCCTGTCGGGCTCTGTCGGGCTCTGTCGGGCTCTGTCGAGCTCTACTGGGCTCTGTCGGGCCCTGTCGGGCCCTGTCGGGCTCTGTCGGGCTCTGTCGGGCTCTGTCGGGCTCTAATGGGCCCTGTCGGGCCCTGTCGGGCCCTTTCGGGCTCTGTCGGGCTCTGTCGGGCTCTGTCGGGCTCTGTCGGGCCCTGTCGGGCTCTGTCGGGCTCTGTCGGGCTCTGTCCGGCTCTGTCGGGCCCTGTCGGGCTCTGTCGGGCTCTACTGGGCTCTGTCGGGCTCTACTGGGCTCTACTTGGCCCTGTCGGGCCCTGTCGGGCTCTGTCGGGCTCTGTCGGGCCCTGTCGGGCTCTGTCGGGCTCTACTGGGCTCTGTCGGGCTCTGTCTGGCTCTACTGGGCTCTGTCGGGCTCTACTGGGCTCTGTCGGGCTCTACTGGGCCCTGTCGGGCCCTGTCGGGCTCTGTCGGGCTCTGTCGGGCTCTGTCGGGCTCAACTGGTCTCTGTCGGGCTCTGTCGGGCTCTGTCGGGCTCTGTCGGGCTCTGTCGGGCTCTACTGGGCTCTGTCGGGCTCTGTCGGGCTCTGTCGGGCTCTGTCGGGCCCTGTCGGGCTCTTTCGGGCTCTGTCGGGCTCTGTCGGGCCCTGTCGGGCTCTGTCGGGCTCTGTCGGGCTCTGTCGGGCTCTACTGGGCTCTGTCGGGCTCTGTCGGGCTCTGTCGGGCTCTGTCGGGCTCTACTGGGCCCTGTCGGGCCCTGTCGGGCTCTGTCGGGCCCTGTCGGGCTCTCTCAGGCTCTGTCGGGCTCTGTCGGGCTCTACTGGGCCCTGTCGGGCTCTGTCGGGCTCTGTCGGGCTCTGTCGGGCTCTACTGGGCTCTGTCGGGCTCTGTCGGGCTCTGTTGGGCTCTACTGGGCTCTGTCGGGCTCTGTCGGGCTCTACTGGGCCCTGTCGGGCTCTGTCGGGCTCTGTCGGGCCCTGTCGGGCTCTGTCGGGCTCTGTCGGGCTCTGTCGGGCTCTGTCGGGCTCTACTGGCTCTGTCGGGCTCTGTCGGTCTCTGTCGGGCTCTGTTGGGCTCTACTGGGCTCTGTCGGGCTCTGTCGGGCTCTACTGGGCCCTGTCGGGCTCTGTCGGGCTCTGTCGGGCCCTGTCGGGCTCTGTCGGGCTCTGTCGGGCTCTGTCGGGCTCTGTCGGGCTCTACTGGGCTCTGTCGGGCTCTGTCGGTCTCTGTCGGGCTCTACTGGGCCCTGTCGGGCCCTGTCGGGCCCTGTCGGGCCCTGTCGGGATCTGTCGGGCTCTGTCGGGCTCAACTGGTCTCTGTCGGGCTCTGTCGGGCTCTACTGGGCTCTGTCGGGCTCTGTCGGGCTCTACTGGGCCCTGTCGGGCCCTGTCGGGCCCTGTCGGGCCCTGTCGGGCTCTGTCGGGCTCTGTTGGGCTCTACTGGGCCCTGTCGGGCTCTGTCGGGCTCTGTCGGGCTCTACTGGGCCCTGTCGGGCTCTGTCAGGCTCTGTCGGGCTCTGTCGGGCTCTGTCGGGCTCTGTCGGGCTCTACTGGGCCCTGTCGGGCCCTGTCGGGCCCTGTCCGGCTCTGTCGGGCTCTGTCGGGCTCTGTCGGGCTCTACTGGGCTCTGTCGGGCTCTACTGGGCTCTACTGGGCCCTGTCGGGCTCTGTCGGGCTCTGTCGGGCTCTGTCGGGCTCTACTGGGCCCTGTCGGGCCCTGTCGGGCTCTGTCGGGCTCTGTCGGGCCCTGTCGGGCTCTGTCGGGCTCTGTCGGGCTCTGTCGGGCTCTACTGGGCTCTGTCGGGCTCTGTCGGGCTCTACTGGGCTCTGTCGGGCTCTACTGGGCCCTGTCGGGCCCTGTCGGGCTCTGTCGGGCTCTGTCGGGCTCTGTCGGGCTCAACTGGTCTCTGTCGGGCTCTGTCGGGCTCTGTCGGGCTCTGTCGGGCTCTGTCGGGCTCTACTGGGCTTTACTGGGCTCTGTCGGGCTCTGTCGGGCTCTGTCGGGCCCTGTCGGGCTCTTTCGGGCTCTGTCGGGCTCTGTCGGGCCCTGTCGGGCTCTGTCGGGCTCTGTCGGGCTCTGTCGGGCTCTACTGGGCTCTGTCGGGCTCTGTCGGGCTCTGTCGGGCCCTGTCGGGCTCTTTCGGGCTCTGTCGGGCTCTGTCGGGCCCTGTCGGGCTCTGTCGGGCCCTGTCGGGCTCTGTCGGGCTCTGTCGGGCTCTGTCGGGCTCTACTGGGCTCTGTCGGGCTCTGTCGGTCTCTGTCGGGCTCTACTGGGCCCTGTCGGGCTCTGTCGGGCCCTGTCGGGCTCTGTCGGGCTCTGTCGGGCTCTGTCGGGCTCTGTCGGGCTCTACTGGGCTCTACTGGGCCCTGTCGGGCTCTGTCGGGCTCTGTCAGGCCCTGTCGGGCCCTGTCGGGCTCTGTCGGGCTCTGTTGGGCTCTGTCGGGTTCTGTCGGGCTCTGTCGGGCTCTGTCGGGCTCTGTCGGGCTCTGTCGGGCTCTGTCGGGCTCTGTCGGGCTCTACTGGGCTCTGTCGGGCCCTGTCGGGCCCTGTCGGGCCCTGTCGGGCTCTGTCGGGCTCTGTCGGGCCCTGTCGGGTTCTGTCGGGCTCTGTCGGGCTCTGTCGGGCTCTACTGGGCCCTGTCGGGCTCTGTCGGGCTCTGTCGGGCTCTGTCGGGCCCTGTCGGGCCCTGTCGGGCTCTGTCGGGCCCTGTCGGGCCCTGTCGGGCTCTGTCGGGCTCTGTCGGGCTCTGTCGGGCTCTGTCGGGCTCTGCTGGGTCCTGTCGGGCCCTGTCGGACTCTGTCGGGCCCTGTCGGGCCCTGTCGGGCTCTGTCGGGCTCTGTCGGGCCCTGTCGGGCTCTGTCGGGTTCTACTGGGCCCTGTCGGGCCCTGTCGGGCTCTGTCGGGCTCTGTCGGGCTCTACTGGGCCCTGTCGGGCCCTGTCGGGCTCTGTCGGGCTCTGTCGGGCTCTGTCGGGCTCTACTGGGCCCTGTCGGGTTCTGTCGGGCTCTGTCGGGCTCTGTCGGGCTCTACTGGGCCCTGTCGGGCTCTGTCGGGACCTGTCGGGCCCTGTCGGGCTCTGTCGGGCTCTGTCGGGCTCTGTCGGGCTCTGTCGGGCCCTGTCAGGCTCTGTCGGGCTCTACTGGGCCCTGTCGGGCTCTGTCGGGCTCTGTCGGGCTCTGTCGGGCCCTGTCGGGCTCTGTCGGGCTCTGTCGGGCCCTGTTGGGCTCTGACGGACTCTGTCGGGCTCTGTCGGGCTCTGTCGGGCCCTGTCGGGCTCTGTCGGGCTCTGTCGGGCCCTGTTGGGCTCTGTCGGGCTCTGTCGGGCCCTGTCGGGCTCTGTCGGGCTCTACTGGGCCCTGTCGTTCCCTGTCGGGCTCTGTCGGGCTCTACTGGGCCCTGTCGGGTTCTGTCGGGCTCTGTCGGGCTCTGTCGGGCTCTACTGGGCTTTACTGGGCTCTGTCGGGCTCTGTCGGGCTCTGTCGGGCCCTGTCGGGCTCTTTCGGGCTCTGTCGGGCTCTGTCGGGCCCTGTCGGGCTCTGTCGGGCTCTGTCGGGCTCTGTCGGGCTCTACTGGGCTCTGTCGGGCTCTGTCGGGCTCTGTCGGGCTCTGTCGGGCTCTGTCGGGCTCTACTGGGCTCTGTCGGGCTCTGTCGGGCTCTGTTGGGCTCTGTCGGGCTCTGTCGGGCTCTGTCGGGCTCTACTGGGCCCTGTCGGGCTCTGTCGGGCTCTGTCGGGCCCTGTCGGGCTCTGTCGGGCTCTGTCGGGCTCTGTCGGGCTCTACTGGGCTCTGTCGGGCTCTGTCGGTCTCTGTCGGGCTCTACTGGGCCCTGTCGGGCTCTGTCGGGCCCTGTCGGGCTCTGTCGGGCTCTGTCGGGCTCTGTCGGGCTCTGTCGGGCTCTGTCGGGCTCTACTGGGCTCTACTGGGCCCTGTCGGGCTCTGTCGGGCTCTGTCAGGCCCTGTCGGGCCCTGTCGGGCTCTGTCGGGCTCTGTTGGGCTCTGTCGGGCTCTGTCGGGCTCTGTCGGGCTCTGTCGGGCTCTGTCGGGCTCTGTCGGGCTCTACTGGGCTCTGTCGGGCCCTGTCGGGCCCTGTCGGGCCCTGTCGGGCTCTGTCGGGCTCTGTCGGGCCCTGTCGGGTTCTGTCGGGCTCTGTCGGGCTCTGTCGGGCTCTACTGGGCCCTGTCGGGCTCTGTCGGGCTCTGTCGGGCCCTGTCGGGCCCTGTCGGGCTCTGTCGGGCCCTGTCGGGCCCTGTCGGGCTCTGTCGGGCTCTGTCGGGCTCTGTCGGGCTCTGTCGGGCTCTGCTGGGTCCTGTCGGGCCCTGTCGGACTCTGTCGGGCCCTGTCGGGCCCTGTCGGGCTCTGTCGGGCTCTGTCGGGCCCTGTCGGGCTCTGTCGGGTTCTACTGGGCCCTGTCGGGCCCTGTCGGGCTCTGTCGGGCTCTGTCGGGCTCTACTGGGCCCTGTCGGGCCCTGTCGGGCTCTGTCGGGCTCTGTCGGGCTCTGTCGGGCTCTACTGGGCCCTGTCGGGTTCTGTCGGGCTCTGTCGGGCTCTGTCGGGCTCTACTGGGCCCTGTCGGGCTCTGTCGGGACCTGTCGGGCCCTGTCGGGCCCTGTCGGGCTCTGTCGGGCTCTGTCGGGCTCTGTCGGGCCCTGTCGGGCTCTGTCGGGCTCTGTCGGGCCCTGTTGGGCTCTGACGGACTCTGTCGGGCTCTGTCGGGCTCTGTCGGGCCCTGTCGGGCTCTGTCGGGCTCTGTCGGGCCCTGTTGGGCTCTGTCGGGCTCTGTCGGGCCCTGTCGGGCTCTGTTGGGCTCTACTGGGCCCTGTCGTTCCCTGTCGGGCTCTGTCGGGCTCTACTGGGCTAAACTGGGATCTGTCGGGCCCTGTCGGGCCCTGTCGGGCCCTGTCGGGCTCTACTGGGCTCTGTCGGGCTCTGTCGGGCTCTTTCGGGCCCTGTCGGGCTCTGTCCGGCCCTGTCGGGCTCTGTCGGGCTCTACTGGGCCCTGTCGGGCTCTGTCGGGCCCTGTCGGGCTCTGACGGGCCCTGTCGGGCTCTGTCGGGCTCTGTCGGGCTCTGCTGGGCCCTGTCGGGCTCTGTCGGGCTCTGTCGGGCTCTGTCGGGTTCTGTCGGGCCCTGTCGGGCTCTGTCGGGCTCTGTCGGGCTCTGTCGGGCTCTGCTGGGCCCTGTCGGGCTCTGTCGGGCTCTGTCGGGCTCTGTCGGGCTCTGTCGGGCTCTGTCGGGCTCTGCTGGGCTCTGTCGGGCTCTGTCGGGCTCTGTCGGGCCCTGTCGGGCCCTGTCGGGCCCTGTCGGGCTCTGTCGGGCCCTGTCGGGCTCTGTCGGGCTCTACTGGGCCCTGTCGGGCTCTGTCGGGCTCTACTGGGCTAAACTGGGCCCTGTCGGGCTCTGTCGGGCTCTGTCGGGCTCTGTCGGGCCCTGTCGGGCCCTGTCGGGCTCTGTCGGGCTCTGTCGGGCTCTACTGGGCTCTGTCGGGCTCTGTCGGGCTCTGTCGGGCTCTACTGGGCCCTGTCGGGCTCTGTCAGGCTCTGTCGGGCTCTGTCGGGCTCTGTCGGGCTCTACTGGGCCCTGTCGGGCCCTGTCGGGCCCTGTCCGGCTCTACTGGGCTCTGTCGGGCTCTACTGGGCTCTACTGGGCCCTGTCGGGCTCTGTCGGGCTCTGTCGGGCTCTGTCGGGCTCTGTCGGGCTCTACTGGGCCCTGTCGGGCCCTGTCGGGCTCTGTCGGGCCCTGTCGGGCCCTGTCGGGCTCTGTCGGGCTCTGTCGGGCTCTGTCGGGCTCTACTGGGCTCTGTCGGGCTCTGTCGGGCTCTACTGGGCTCTGTCGGGCTCTACTGGGCCCTGTCGGGCCCTGTCGGGCTCTGTCGGGCTCTGTCGGGCTCTGTCGGGCTCAACTGGTCTCTGTCGGGCTCTGTCGGGTTCTGTCGGGCTCTGTCGGGCTCTGTCGGGCTCTGTCGGGCTCTACTGGGCTTTACTGGGCTCTGTCGGGCTCTGTCGGGCTCTGTCGGCCCCTGTCGGGCTCTGTCGGGCTCTGTCGTGCCCTGTCGGGCTCTACTGGGCTCTGTCGGGCTCTGTCGGGCTCTGTCGGGCTCTGTCGGGCTCTACTGGGCCCTGTCGGGCCCTGTCGGGCTCTGTCGGGCCCTGTCGGGCTCTCTCAGGCTCTGTCGGGCTCTGTCGGGCTCTACTGGGCCCTGTCGGGCTCTGTCGGGCTCTGTCGGGCTCTGTCGGGCTCTACTGGGCCCTGTCGGGCTCTGTCGGGCTCTGTTGGGCTCTACTGGGCTCTGTCGGGCCCTGTCGGGCCCTGTCGGGCCCTGTCGGGCTCTGTCGGGCTCTGTCGGGCTCTGTCGGGCTCTACTGGGCTCTGTCGGGCTCTACTGGGCTCTACTGGGCCCTGTCGGGCTCTGTCGGGCTCTGTCGGGCTCTACTGGGCCCTGTCGGGCTCTGTCGGGCTCTGTCGGGCTCTGTCGGGCTCTGCTGGGTCCTGTCGGGCTCTGTCGGGCTCTGTCGGGCTCTGTCGGGCTCTGTCGGGCCCTGTCGGGCTCTGTCGGGCTCTACTGGGTCCTGTCGGGCTCTGTCGGGCTCTGTCGGGCTCTACTGGGCTAAACTGGGCCCTGTCGGGCCCTGTCGGGCCCTGTCAGGCTCTGTCGGGCTCTGTCGGGCCCTGTCGGGCTCTGTCGGGCCCTGTCGGGCTCTGTCGGGCCCTGTCGGGCTCTGTCGGGCTCTGTCGGGCTCTGTCGGGCTCGAACTGGTCTCTGTCGGGCTCTGTCGGGCTCTGTCGGGCTCTGTCGCGCTCTGTCGGGCTCTACTGGGCTCTACTGGGCTCTGTCGGGCTCTGTCGGGCTCTACTGGGCCCTGTCGGGCTCTGTCGGGCTCTGTCAGGCCCTGTCGGGCTCTGTCGGGCTCTGTCGGGCTCTGTCGGGCTCTACTGGGCCCTGTCGGGCTCTGTCGGGCTCTGTCGGGCCCTGTCGGGCTCTGTCGGGCTCTGTCGGGCTCTGTCGGGCTCTACTGGGCTCTGTCGGGCTCTGTCGGGCTCTGTCGGGCTCTACTGGGCCCTGTCGGGCTCTGTCGGGCCCTGTCGGGCCCTGTCGGGCTCTGTCGGGCTCTGTCGGGCTCTGTCGGGCTCTACTGGGCTCTGTCGGGCTCTGTCGGTCTCTGTCGGGCTCTACTGGGCCCTGTCGGGCCCTGTCGGGCCCTGTCGGGCTCTGTCGGGCTCTGTCGGGCTCTGTCGGGCTCTGTCGGGCTCTACTGGGCTCTACTGGGCCCTGTCGGGCTCTGTCGGGCTCTGTCAGGCCCTGTCGGGCCCTGTCGGGCTCTGTCGGGCTCTGTTGGGCTCTGTCGGGTTCTGTCGGGTTCTGTCGGGCTCTGTCGGGCTCTGTCGGGCTCTGTCGGGCTCTGTCGGGCTCTACTGGGCTCTGTCGGGCCCTGTCGGGCCCTGTCGGGCCCTGTCGGGCTCTGTCGGGCTCTGTCGGGCCCTGTCGGGTTCTGTCGGGCTCTGTCGGGCTCTGTCGGGCTCTACTGGGCCCTGTCGGGCTCTGTCGGGCTCTGTCGGGCCCTGTCGGGCCCTGTCGGGCTCTGTCGGGCCCTGTCGGGCCCTGTCGGGCTCTGTCGGGCTCTGTCGGGCTCTGTCGGGCTCTGTCGGGCTCTGCTGGGTCCTGTCGGGCCCTGTCGGACTCTGTCGGGCCCTGTCGGGCCCTGTCGGGCTCTGTCGGGCTCTGTCGGGCCCTGTCGGGCTCTGTCGGGTTCTACTGGGCCCTGTCGGGCCCTGTCGGGCTCTGTCGGGCTCTGTCGGGCTCTACTGGGCCCTGTCGGGCCCTGTCGGGCTCTGTCGGGCTCTGTCGGGCTCTGTCGGGCTCTACTGGGCCCTGTCGGGTTCTGTCGGGCTCTGTCGGGCTCTGTCGGGCTCTACTGGGCCCTGTCGGGCTCTGTCGGGACCTGTCGGGCCCTGTCGGGCTCTGTCGGGCTCTGTCGGGCTCTGTCGGGCTCTGTCGGGCTCTGTCGGGCCCTGTCGGGCTCTGTCGGGCTCTACTGGGCCCTGTCGGGCTCTGTCGGGCTCTGTCGGGCTCTGTCGGGCCCTGTCGGGCTCTGTCGGGCTCTGTCGGGCCCTGTTGGGCTCTGACGGACTCTGTCGGGCTCTGTCGGGCTCTGTCGGGCCCTGTCGGGCTCTGTCGGGCTCTGTCGGGCCCTGTTGGGCTCTGTCGGGCTCTGTCGGGCCCTGTCGGGCTCTGTCGGGCTCTACTGGGCCCTGTCGTTCCCTGTCGGGCTCTGTCGGGCTCTACTGGGCTAAACTGGGCTCTGTCGGGCCCTGTCGGGCCCTGTCGGGCCCTGTCGGGCTCTACTGGGCTCTGTCGGGCTCTGTCGGGCTCTGTCGGGCTCTGTCGGGCCCTGTCGGGCTCTGTCCGGCCCTGTCGGGCTCTGTCGGTCTCTACTGGGCCCTGTCGGGCTCTGTCGGGCCCTGTCGGGCTCTGACGGGCCCTGTCGGGCTCTGTCGGGCTCTGTCGGGCTCTGCTGGGCCCTGTCGGGCTCTGTCGGGCTCTGTCGGGCTCTGTCGGGTTCTGTCGGGCCCTGTCGGGCTCTGTCGGGCTCTGTCGGGCTCTGTCGGGCTCTGCTGGGCCCTGTCGGGCTCTGTCGGGCTCTGTCGGGCTCTGTCGGGCTCTGTCGGGCTCTGCTGGGCTCTGTCGGGCTCTGTCGGGCTCTGTCGGGCCCTGTCGGGCCCTGTCGGGCCCTGTCGGGCTCTGTCGGGCCCTGTCGGGCTCTGTCGTGCTCTACTGGGCCCTGTCGGGCTCTGTCGGGCTCTACTGGGCTAAACTGGGCCCTGTCGGGCTCTGTCGGGCTCTGTCGGGCTCTGTCGGGCCCTGTCGGGCCCTGTCGGGCTCTGTCGGGCCCTGTCGGGCCCTGTCGGGCTCTGTCGGGCTCTGTCGGGCTCTACTGGGCTCTGTCGGGCTCTGTCGGGCTCTGTCGGGCTCTACTGGGCCCTGTCGGGCTCTGTCAGGCTCTGTCGGGCTCTGTCGGGCTCTGTCGGGCTCTGTCGGGCTCTACTGGGCCCTGTCGGGCCCTGTCGGGCCCTGTCCGGCTCTACTGGGCTCTGTCGGGCTCTACTGGGCTCTACTGGGCCCTGTCGGGCTCTGTCGGGCTCTGTCGGGCTCTGTCGGGCTCTACTGGGCCCTGTCGGGCCCTGTCGGGCTCTGTCGGGCTCTGTCGGGCCCTGTCGGGCTCTGTCGGGCTCTGTCGGGCTCTGTCGGGCTCTACTGGGCTCTGTCGGGCTCTGTCGGGCTCTACTGGGCTCTGTCGGGCTCTACTGGGCCCTGTCGGGCCCTGTCGGGCTCTGTCGGGCTCTGTCGGGCTCTGTCGGGCTCAACTGGTCTCTGTCGGGCTCTGTCGGGTTCTGTCGGGCTCTGTCGGGCTCTGTCGGGCTCTGTCGGGCTCTACTGGGCTTTACTGGGCTCTGTCGGGCTCTGTCGGGCTCTGTCGGGCCCTGTCGGGCTCTGTCGGGCTCTGTCGGGCCCTGTCGGGCTCTGTCGGGCTCTGTCGGGCTCTGTCGGGCTCTACTGGGCCCTGTCGGGCCCTGTCGGGCTCTGTCGGGCCCTGTCGGGCTCTCTCAGGCTCTGTCGGGCTCTGTCGGGCTCTACTGGGCCCTGTCGGGCTCTGTCGGGCTCTGTCGGGCTCTGTCGGGCTCTACTGGGCTCTGTCGGGCTCTGTCGGGCTCTGTTGGGCTCTACTGGGCTCTGTCGGGCCCTGTCGGGCCCTGTCGGGCCCTGTCGGGCTCTGTCGGGCTCTGTCGGGCTCTGTCGGGCTCTACTGGGCTCTGTCGGGCTCTACTGGGCTCTACTGGGCCCTGTCGGGCTCTGTCGGGCTCTGTCGGGCTCTACTGGGCCCTGTCGGGCTCTGTCGGGCTCTGTCGGGCTCTGTCGGGCTCTGCTGGGTCCTGTCGGGCTCTGTCGGGCTCTGTCGGGCTCTGTCGGGCCCTGTCGGGCTCTGTCGGGCTCTACTGGGCCCTGTCGGGTCCTGTCGGGCTCTGTCGGGCTCTGTCGGGCTCTACTGGGCTAAACTGGGCCCTGTCGGGCCCTGTCGGGCCCTGTCAGGCTCTGTCGGGCTCTGTCGGGCCCTGTCGGGCTCTGTCGGGCCCTGTCGGGCTCTGTCGGGCCCTGTCGGGCTCTGTCGGGCTCTGTCGGGCTCTGTCGGGCTCGAACTGGTCTCTGTCGGGCTCTGTCGGGCTCTGTCGGGCTCTGTCGCGCTCTGTCGGGCTCTACTGGGCTCTACTGGGCTCTGTCGGGCTCTGTCGGGCTCTACTGGGCCCTGTCGGGCTCTGTCGGGCTCTGTCAGGCCCTGTCGGGCTCTGTCGGGCTCTGTCGGGCTCTGTCGGGCTCTGTCGGGCTCTGTCGGGCTCTACTGGGCTCTGTCGGGCTCTGTCGGGCTCTGTCGGGCTCTACTGGGCCCTGTCGGGCTCTGTCGGGCCCTGTCGGGCTCTGTCGGGCTCTGTCAGGCTCAACTGGTCTCTGTCGGGCTCTGTCGGGCTCTGTCGGGCTCTGTCGGGCTCTACTGGGCTCTGTCGGGCTCTGTCGGGCTCTACTGGGCCCTGTCGGGCTCTGTCGGGCCCTGTCGGGCTCTGTCGGGCTCTGTCGGGCTCTGTCGGGCTCTGTCGGGCTCTACTGGGCTCTGTCGGGCTCTGTCCTTCTCTGTCGGGCTCTACTGGGCCCTGTCGGGCCCTGTCGGGCCCTGTCGGGCTCTGTCGGGCTCTGTCGGGCTCTGTCGGGCTCAACTGGTCTCTGTCGGGCTCTGTCGGACTCTGTCGGGCTCTGTCGGGCTCTGTCGGGCTCTACTGGGCTCTACTGGGCTCTGTCGGGCTCTGTCGGGCTCTACTGGGCCCTGTCGGGCTCTGTCGGGCTCTGTCGGACTCTGTCGGGCCCTGTCGGGCTCTGTCGGGCTCTGTCGGGCTCTGTCGGGTTCTGTCGGGCTCTGTCGGGCTCTGTCGGGCTCTGTCGGGCTCTACTGGGCTCTGTCGGGCCCTGTCGGGCCCTGTCGAGCTCTGTCGGGCTCTGTCGGGCCCTGTCGGGTTCTGTCGGGCTCTGTCGGGCTCTGTCGGGCTCTACTGGGCCCTGTCGGGCTCTGTCGGTCTCTGTCGGGCTCTGTCGGGCCCTGTCGGGCCCTGTCGGGCTCTGTCGGGCCCTGTCGGGCTCTGTCGGGCTCTGTCGGGCTCTGTCGGGCTCTGTCGGGCTCTGTCGGGCTCTGCTGGGTCCTGTCGGGCTCTGTCGGGCTCTGTCGGGCCCTGTCGGGCTCTGTCGGGCTCTACTGGGCCCTGTCGGGCTCTGTCGGACTCTGTCGGGCCCTGTCGGGCTCTGTCGGGCTCTGTCGGGCTCTGTCGGGCTCTGCTGGGTCCTGTCGGGCTCTGTCGGGCTCTGTCGGGCTCTGTCGGGCTCTGTCGGGCCCTGTCGGGCTCTGTCGGGCTCTACTGGGCCCTGTCGGGCCCTGTCGGGCTCTGTCGGGCTCTGTCGGGCTCTACTGGGCCCTGTCGGGCCCTGTCGGGCTCTGTCGGGCTCTGTCGGGCTCTGTCGGGCTCTGTCGGGCTCTACTGGGCCCTGTCGGGTTCTGTCGGGCTCTGTCGGGCTCTGTCGGGCTCTGTCGGGCTCTACTGGGCCCTGTCGGGCTCTGTCGGGCCCTGTCGGGCCCTGTCGGGCTCTGTCGGGCTCTGTCGGGCTCTGTCGGGCCCTGTCGGGCTCTGTCGGGCTCTACTGGGCCCTGTCGGGCTCTGTCGGGCTCTGTCGGGCTCTGTCGGGCCCTGTCGTGCTCTGTCGGGCTCTGTCGGGCCCTGTTGGGCTCTGACGGACTCTGTCGGGCTCTGCTGGGCCCTGTCGGGCTCTGTCGGGCTCTGTCGGGCTCTGTCGGGCTCTGTCGGGCCCTGTCGGGCTCTGTCGGGCTCTGTCGGGCCCTGTCGGACTCTGTCGGGCTCTACTGGGCCCTGTCGGGCCCTGTCGGGCTCTGTCGGGCTCTACTGGGCTAAACTGGGCTCTGTCGGGCCCTGTCGGGCTCTGTCGGGCTCTACTGGGCTCTACTTGGCCCTGTCGGGCCCTGTCGGGCTCTGTCGGGCTCTGTCGGGCCCTGTCGGGCTCTGTCGGGCTCTACTGGGCTCTGTCGGGCTCTACTGGGCTCTACTGGGCCCTGTCGGGCTCTGTCGGGCTCTGTCGGGCTCTGTCGGGCTCTGTCGGGCTCTGTCGGGCTCTACTGGGCCCTGTCGGGCCCTGTCGGGCTCTGTCGGGCTCTGTCGGGCCCTGTCGGGCTCTGTCGGGCTCTGTCGGGCTCTGTCGGGCTCTACTGGGCTCTGTCGGGCTCTGTCTGGCTCTACTGGGCTCTGTCGGGCTCTACTGGGCTCTGTCGGGCTCTACTGGGCCCTGTCGGGCCCTGTCGGGCTCTGTCGGGCTCTGTCGGGCTCTGTCGGGCTCTACTGGGCTCTGTCGGGCTCTGTCGGGCTCTGTCGGGCTCTGTCGGGCCCTGTCGGGCTCTTTCGGGCTCTGTCGGGCTCTGTCGGGCCCTGTCGGGCTCTGTCGGGCTCTGTCGGGCTCTGTCGGGCTCTACTGGGCTCTGTCGGGCTCTGTCGGGCTCTGTCGGGCTCTGTCGGGCTCTACTGGGCCCTGTCGGGTCCTGTCGGGCTCTGTCGGGCCCTGTCGGGCTCTCTCAGGCTCTGTCGGGCTCTGTCGGGCTCTACTGGGCCCTGTCGGGCTCTGTCGGGCTCTGTCGGGCTCTGTCGGGCTCTACTGGGCTCTGTCGGGCTCTGTCGGGCTCTGTTGGGCTCTACTGGGCTCTGTCGGGCTCTGTCGGGCTCTACTGGGCCCTGTCGGGCTCTGTCGGGCTCTGTCGGGCCCTGTCGGGCTCTGTCGGGCTCTGTCGGGCTCTGTCGGGCTCTGTCGGGCTCTACTGGGCTCTGTCGGGCTCTGTCGGTCTCTGTCGGGCTCTGTTGGGCTCTACTGGGCTCTGTCGGGCTCTGTCGGGCTCTACTGGGCCCTGTCGGGCTCTGTCGGGCTCTGTCGGGCCCTGTCGGGCTCTGTCGGGCTCTGTCGGGCTCTGTCGGGCTCTGTCGGGCTCTACTGGGCTCTGTCGGGCTCTGTCGGTCTCTGTCGGGCTCTACTGGGCCCTGTCGGGCCCTGTCGGGCCCTGTCGGGCCCTGTCGGGATCTGTCGGGCTCTGTCGGGCTCAACTGGTCTCTGTCGGGCTCTGTCGGGCTCTACTGGGCTCTGTCGGGCTCTGTCGGGCTCTACTGGGCCCTGTCGGGCTCTGTCGGGCCCTGTCGGGCCCTGTCGGGCTCTGTCGGGTTCTGTTGGGCTCTACTGGGCCCTGTCGGGCTCTGTCGGGCTCTGTCGGGCTCTACTGGGCCCTGTCGGGCTCTGTCAGGCTCTGTCGG
Organism: Caloenas nicobarica; assembly: GCF_036013445.1. Taxonomy (NCBI): domain Eukaryota; kingdom Metazoa; phylum Chordata; class Aves; order Columbiformes; family Columbidae; genus Caloenas; species Caloenas nicobarica. The sequence continues at coordinate 86,221 of NW_027017419.1, read as the reverse complement.
GCTCTGTCGGGCTCTGTCGGGCTCTGTCGGGCTCTACTGGGCCCTGTCGGGCCCTGTCGGGCCCTGTCCGGCTCTGTCGGGCTCTGTCGGGCTCTGTCGGGCTCTACTGGGCTCTGTCGGGCTCTACTGGGCTCTACTGGGCCCTGTCGGGCTCTGTCGGGCTCTGTCGGGCTCTGTCGGGCTCTACTGGGCTCTGTCGGGCTCTGTCGGGCTCTACTGGGCTCTGTCGGGCTCTACTGGGCCCTGTCGGGCCCTGTCGGGCTCTGTCGGGCTCTGTCGGGCTCTGTCGGGCTCAACTGGTCTCTGTCGGGCTCTGTCAGGCTCTGTCGGGCTCTGTCGGGCTCTACTGGGCTTTACTGGGCTCTGTCGGGCTCTGTCGGGCCCTGTCGGGCCCTGTCGGGCTCTTTCGGGCTCTGTCGGGCTCTGTCGGGCCCTGTCGGGCTCTGTCGGGCTCTGTCGGGCTCTGTCGGGCTCTACTGGGCTCTGTCGGGCTCTGTCGGGCTCTGTCGGGCTCTGTCGGGCTCTGTCGGGCTCTACTGGGCTCTGTCGGGCTCTGTCGGGCTCTGTTGGGCTCTGTCGGGCTCTGTCGGGCTCTGTCGGGCTCTACTGGGCCCTGTCGGGCTCTGTCGGGCTCTGTCGGGCCCTGTCGGGCTCTGTCGGGCTCTGTCGGGCTCTGTCGGGCTCTACTGGGCTCTGTCGGGCTCTGTCGGTCTCTGTCGGGCTCTACTGGGCCCTGTCGGGCTCTGTCGGGCCCTGTCGGGCTCTGTCGGGCTCTGTCGGGCTCTGTCGGGCTCTGTCGGGCTCTACTGGGCTCTACTGGGCCCTGTCGGGCTCTGTCGGGCTCTGTCAGGCCCTGTCGGGCCCTGTCGGGCTCTGTCGGGCTCTGTTGGGCTCTGTCGGGTTCTGTCGGGTTCTGTCGGGCTCTGTCGGGCTCTGTCGGGCTCTGTCGGGCTCTGTCGGGCTCTGTCGGGCTCTACTGGGCTCTGTCGGGCCCTGTCGGGCCCTGTCGGGCCCTGTCGGGCTCTGTCGGGCTCTGTCGGGCCCTGTCGGGTTCTGTCGGGCTCTGTCGGGCTCTGTCGGGCTCTACTGGGCCCTGTCGGGCTCTGTCGGGCTCTGTCGGGCCCTGTCGGGCCCTGTCGGGCTCTGTCGGGCCCTGTCGGGCCCTGTCGGGCTCTGTCGGGCTCTGTCGGGCTCTGTCGGGCTCTGTCGGGCTCTGCTGGGTCCTGTCTGGCCCTGTCGGACTCTGTCGGGCCCTGTCGGGCCCTGTCGGGCTCTGTCGGGCTCTGTCGGGCCCTGTCGGGCTCTGTCGGGTTCTACTGGGCCCTGTCGGGCCCTGTCGGGCTCTGTCGGGCTCTGTCGGGCTCTACTGGGCCCTGTCGGGCCCTGTCGGGCTCTGTCGGGCTCTGTCGGGCTCTGTCGGGCTCTACTGGGCCCTGTCGGGTTCTGTCGGGCTCTGTCGGGCTCTGTCGGGCTCTACTGGGCCCTGTCGGGCTCTGTCGGGACCTGTCGGGCCCTGTCGGGCTCTGTCGGGCTCTGTCGGGCTCTGTCGGGCTCTGTCGGGCCCTGTCAGGCTCTGTCGGGCTCTACTGGGCCCTGTCGGGCTCTGTCGGGCTCTGTCGGGCTCTGTCGGGCCCTGTCGGGCTCTGTCGGGCTCTGTCGGGCCCTGTTGGGCTCTGACGGACTCTGTCGGGCTCTGTCGGGCTCTGTCGGGCCCTGTCGGGCTCTGTCGGGCTCTGTCGGGCCCTGTTGGGCTCTGTCGGGCTCTGTCGGGCCCTGTCGGGCTCTGTCGGGCTCTACTGGGCCCTGTCGTTCCCTGTCGGGCTCTGTCGGGCTCTACTGGGCTAAACTGGGCTCTGTCGGGCCCTGTCGGGCCCTGTCGGGCCCTGTCGGGCTCTACTGGGCTCTGTCGGGCTCTGTCGGGCTCTGTCGGGCCCTGTCGGGCTCTGTCCGGCCCTGTCGGGCTCTGTCGGGCTCTACTGGGCCCTGTCGGGCTCTGTCGGGCCCTGTCGGGCTCTGACGGGCCCTGTCGGGCTCTGTCGGGCTCTGTCGGGCTCTGCTGGGCCCTGTCGGGCTCTGTCGGGCTCTGTCGGGCTCTGTCGGGTTCTGTCGGGCCCTGTCGGGCTCTGTCGGGCTCTGTCGGGCTCTGTCGGGCTCTGCTGGGCCCTGTCGGGCTCTGTCGGGCTCTGTCGGGCTCTGTCGGGCTCTGTCGGGCTCTGTCGGGCTCTGTCGGGCTCTGCTGGGCTCTGTCGGGCTCTGTCGGGCTCTGTCGGGCCCTGTCGGGCCCTGTCGGGCCCTGTCGGGCTCTGTCGGGCCCTGTCGGGCTCTGTCGGGCTCTACTGGGCCCTGTCGGGCTCTGTCGGGCTCTACTGGGCTAAACTGGGCCCTGTCGGGCTCTGTCGGGCTCTGTCGGGCTCTGTCGGGCCCTGTCGGGCCCTGTCGGGCTCTGTCGGGCTCTGTCGGGCTCTACTGGGCTCTGTCGGGCTCTGTCGGGCTCTGTCGGGCTCTACTGGGCCCTGTCGGGCTCTGTCAGGCTCTGTCGGGCTCTGTCGGGCTCTGTCGGGCTCTGTCGGGCTCTACTGGGCCCTGTCGGGCCCTGTCGGGCCCTGTCCGGCTCTACTGGGCTCTGTCGGGCTCTACTGGGCTCTACTGGGCCCTGTCGGGCTCTGTCGGGCTCTGTCGGGCTCTGTCGGGCTCTGTCGGGCTCTACTGGGCCCTGTCGGGCCCTGTCGGGCTCTGTCGGGCCCTGTCGGGCCCTGTCGGGCTCTGTCGGGCCCTGTCGGGCCCTGTCGGGCTCTGTCGGGCTCTGTCGGGCTCTGTCGGGCTCTACTGGGCTCTGTCGGGCTCTACTGGGCCCTGTCGGGCCCTGTCGGGCTCTGTCGGGCTCTGTCGGGCTCTGTCGGGCTCAACTGGTCTCTGTCGGGCTCTGTCGGGTTCTGTCGGGCTCTGTCGGGCTCTGTCGGGCTCTGTCGGGCTCTACTGGGCTTTACTGGGCTCTGTCGGGCTCTGTCGGGCTCTGTCGGGCCCTGTCGGGCTCTGTCGGGCTCTGTCGGGCCCTGTCGGGCTCTGTCGGGCTCTGTCGGGCTCTACTGGGCTCTGTCGGGCTCTGTCGGGCTCTGTCGGGCTCTGTCGGGCTCTACTGGGCCCTGTCGGGCCCTGTCGGGCTCTGTCGGGCCCTGTCGGGCTCTCTCAGGCTCTGTCGGGCTCTGTCGGGCTCTACTGGGCCCTGTCGGGCTCTGTCGGGCTCTGTCGGGCTCTGTCGGGCTCTACTGGGCTCTGTCGGGCTCTGTCGGGCTCTTTTGGGCTCTACTGGGCCCTGTCGGGCCCTGTCGGGCCCTGTCGGGCTCTGTCGGGCTCTGTCGGGCTCTGTCGGGCTCTACTGGGCTCTGTCGGGCTCTACTGGGCTCTACTGGGCCCTGTCGGGCTCTGTCGGGCTCTGTCGGGCTCTACTGGGCCCTGTCGGGCTCTGTCGGGCTCTGTCGGGCTCTGTCGGGCTCTGCTGGGTCCTGTCGGGCTCTGTCGGGCTCTGTCGGGCTCTGTCGGGCCCTGTCGGGCTCTGTCGGGCTCTACTGGGTCCTGTCGGGCTCTGTCGGGCTCTGTCGGGCTCTACTGGGCTAAACTGGGCCCTGTCGGGCCCTGTCGGGCCCTGTCAGGCTCTGTCGGGCTCTGTCGGGCCCTGTCGGGCTCTGTCGGGCCCTGTCGGGCTCTGTCGGGCCCTGTCGGGCTCTGTCGGGCTCTGTCGGGCTCTGTCGGGCTCGAACTGGTCTCTGTCGGGCTCTGTCGGGCTCTGTCGGGCTCTGTCGCGCTCTGTCGGGCTCTACTGGGCTCTACTGGGCTCTGTCGGGCTCTGTCGGGCTCTACTGGGCCCTGTCGGGCTCTGTCGGGCTCTGTCAGGCCCTGTCGGGCTCTGTCGGGCTCTGTCGGGCTCTGTCGGGCTCTGTCGGGCTCTACTGGGCCCTGTCGGGCTCTGTCGGGCTCTGTCGGGCCCTGTCGGGCTCTGTCGGGCTCTGTCGGGCTCTGTCGGGCTCTACTGGGCTCTGTCGGGCTCTGTCGGGCTCTGTCGGGCTCTACTGGGCCCTGTCGGGCTCTGTCGGGCCCTGTCGGGCCCTGTCGGGCTCTGTCGGGCTCTGTCGGGCTCTGTCGGGCTCTACTGGGCTCTGTCGGGCTCTGTCGGTCTCTGTCGGGCTCTACTGGGCCCTGTCGGGCCCTGTCGGGCCCTGTCGGGCTCTGTCGGGCTCTGTCGGGCTCTGTCGGGCTCTGTCGGGCTCTACTGGGCTCTACTGGGCCCTATCGGGCTCTGTCGGGCTCTGTCAGGCCCTGTCGGGCCCTGTCGGGCTCTGTCGGGCTCTGTTGGGCTCTGTCGGGTTCTGTCGGGTTCTGTCGGGCTCTGTCGGGCTCTGTCGGGCTCTGTCGGGCTCTGTCGGGCTCTACTGGGCTCTGTCGGGCCCTGTCGGGCCCTGTCGGGCCCTGTCGGGCTCTGTCGGGCTCTGTCGGGCCCTGTCGGGTTCTGTCGGGCTCTGTCGGGCTCTGTCGGGCTCTACTGGGCCCTGTCGGGCTCTGTCGGGCTCTGTCGGGCTCTGTCGGGCCCTGTCGGGCCCTGTCGGGCTCTGTCGGGCCCTGTCGGGCCCTGTCGGGCTCTGTCGGGCTCTGTCGGGCTCTGTCGGGCTCTGCTGGGTCCTGTCGGGCCCTGTCGGACTCTGTCGGGCCCTGTCGGGCCCTGTCGGGCTCTGTCGGGCTCTGTCGGGCCCTGTCGGGCTCTGTCGGGTTCTACTGGGCCCTGTCGGGCCCTGTCGGGCTCTGTTGGGCTCTGTCGGGCTCTACTGGGCCCTGTCGGGCCCTGTCGGGCTCTGTCGGGCTCTGTCGGGCTCTGTCGGGCTCTACTGGGCCCTGTCGGGTTCTGTCGGGCTCTGTCGGGCTCTGTCGGGCTCTACTGGGCCCTGTCGGGCTCTGTCGGGACCTGTCGGGCCCTGTCGGGCTCTGTCGGGCTCTGTCGGGCTCTGTCGGGCTCTGTCGGGCTCTGTTGGGCCCTGTCGGGCTCTGTCGGGCTCTACTGGGCCCTGTCGGGCTCTGTCGGGCTCTGTCGGTCTCTGTCGGGCCCTGTCGGGCTCTGTCGGGCTCTGTCGGGCCCTGTTGGGCTCTGACGGACTCTGTCGGGCTCTGTCGGGCTCTGTCGGGCCCTGTCGGGCTCTGTCGGGCTCTGTCGGGCCCTGTCGGGACCTGTCGGGCTCTGTCGGGCCCTGTCGGGCTCTGTCGGGCTCTACTGGGCCCTGTCGTTCCCTGTCGGGCTCTGTCGGGCTCTACTGGGCTAAACTGGGCTCTGTCGGGCCCTGTCGGGCCCTGTCGGGCCCTGTCGGGCTCTACTGGGCTCTGTCGGGCTCTGTCGGGCTCTGTCGGGCTCTGTCGGGCCCTGTCGGGCTCTGTCCGGCCCTGTCGGGCTCTGTCGGGCTCTACTGGGCCCTGTCGGGCTCTGTCGGGCCCTGTCGGGCTCTGACGGGCCCTGTCGGGCTCTGTCGGGCTCTGTCGGGCTCTGCTGGGCCCTGTCGGGCTCTGTCGGGCTCTGTCGGGCTCTGTCGGGTTCTGTCGGGCCCTGTCGGGCTCTGTCGGGCTCTGTCGGGCTCTGTCGGGCTCTGCTGGGCCCTGTCGGGCTCTGTCGGGCTCTGTCGGGCTCTGTCGGGCTCTGTCGGGCTCTGCTGGGCTCTGTCGGGCTCTGTCGGGCTCTGTCGGGCCCTGTCGGGCCCTGTCGGGCCCTGTCGGGCTCTGTCGGGCCCTGTCGGGCTCTGTCGTGCTCTACTGGGCCCTGTCGGGCTCTGTCGGGCTCTACTGGGCTAAACTGGGCCCTGTCGGGCTCTGTCGGGCTCTGTCGGGCTCTGTCGGGCCCTGTCGGGCCCTGTCGGGCTCTGTCGGGCCCTGTCGGGCCCTGTCGGGCTCTGTCGGGCTCTGTCGGGCTCTACTGGGCTCTGTCGGGCTCTGTCGGGCTCTGTCGGGCTCTACTGGGCCCTGTCGGGCTCTGTCAGGCTCTGTCGGGCTCTGTCGGGCTCTGTCGGGCTCTGTCGGGCTCTACTGGGCCCTGTCGGGCTCTGTCGGGCCCTGTCGGGCTCTGTCGGGCTCTACTGGGCTCTACTGGGCCCTGTCGGGCTCTGTCGGGCTCTGTCGGGCTCTGTCGGGCTCTGTCGGGCTCTACTGGGCCCTGTCGGGCCCTGTCGGGCTCTGTCGGGCTCTGTCGGGCCCTGTCGGGCTCTGTCGGGCTCTGTCGGGCTCTGTCGGGCTCTACTGGGCTCTGTCGGGCTCTGTCGGGCTCTGTCGGGCTCTGTCGGGCTCTACTGGGCCCTGTCGGGCTCTGTCGGGACCTGTCGGGCCCTGTCAGGCTCTGTCGGGCTCTACTGGGCCCTGTCGGGCTCTGTCGGGCTCTGTCGGGCTCTGTCGGGCCCTGTCGGGCTCTGTCGGGCTCTGTCGGGCCCTGTTGGGCTCTGACGGACTCTGTCGGGCTCTGTCGGGCTCTGTCGGGCCCTGTCGGGCTCTGTCGGGCTCTGTCGGGCCCTGTTGGGCTCTGTCGGGCTCTGTCGGGCCCTGTCGGGCTCTGTCGGGCTCTACTGGGCCCTGTCGTTCCCTGTCGGGCTCTGTCGGGCTCTACTGGGCTAAACTGGGCTCTGTCGGGCCCTGTCGGGCCCTGTCGGGCCCTGTCGGGCTCTACTGGGCTCTGTCGGGCTCTGTCGGGCTCTGTCGGGCCCTGTCGGGCTCTGTCCGGCCCTGTCGGGCTCTGTCGGGCTCTACTGGGCCCTGTCGGGCTCTGTCGGGCCCTGTCGGGCTCTGACGGGCCCTGTCGGGCTCTGTCGGGCTCTGTCGGGCTCTGCTGGGCCCTGTCGGGCTCTGTCGGGCTCTGTCGGGTTCTGTCGGGCCCTGTCGGGCTCTGTCGGGCTCTGTCGGGCTCTGTCGGGCTCTGCTGGGCCCTGTCGGGCTCTGACGGGCTCTGTCGGGCTCTGTTGGGCTCTGTCGGGCTCTGTCGGGCTCTGCTGGGCTCTGTCGGGCTCTGTCGGGCCCTGTCGAGCCCTGTCGGGCCCTGTCGGGCTCTGTCGGGCCCTGTCGGGCTCTGTCGGGCTCTACTGGGCCCTGTCGGGCTCTGTCGGGCTCTACTGGGCTAAACTGGGCCCTGTCGGGCTCTGTCGGGCTCTGTCGGGCTCTGTCGGGCCCTGTCGGGCCCTGTCGGGCTCTGTCGGGCTCTGTCGGGCTCTACTGGGCTCTGTCGGGCTCTGTCGGGCTCTGTCGGGCTCTACTGGGCCCTGTCGGGCTCTGTCAGGCTCTGTCGGGCTCTGTCGGGCTCTGTCGGGCTCTGTCGGGCTCTACTGGGCCCTGTCGGGCCCTGTCGGGCCCTGTCCGGCTCTACTGGGCTCTGTCGGGCTCTACTGGGCTCTACTGGGCCCTGTCGGGCTCTGTCGGGCTCTGTCGGGCTCTGTCGGGCTCTGTCGGGCTCTACTGGGCCCTGTCGGGCCCTGTCGGGCTCTGTCGGGCCCTGTCGGGCCCTGTCGGGCTCTGTCGGGCTCTGTCGGGCTCTGTCGGGCTCTACTGGGCTCTGTCGGGCTCTGTCGGGCTCTACTGGGCTCTGTCGGGCTCTACTGGGCCCTGTCGGGCCCTGTCGGGCTCTGTCGGGCTCTGTCGGGCTCTGTCGGGCTCAACTGGTCTCTGTCGGGCTCTGTCGGGTTCTGTCGGGCTCTGTCGGGCTCTGTCGGGCTCTGTCGGGCTCTACTGGGCTTTACTGGGCTCTGTCGGGCTCTGTCGGGCTCTGTCGGGCCCTGTCGGGCTCTGTCGGGCTCTGTCGGGCCCTGTCGGGCTCTGTCGGGCTCTGTCGGGCTCTACTGGGCTCTGTCGGGCTCTGTCGGGCTCTGTCGGGCTCTGTCGGGCTCTACTGGGCCCTGTCGGGCCCTGTCGGGCTCTGTCGGGCCCTGTCGGGCTCTCTCAGGCTCTGTCGGGCTCTGTCGGGCTCTACTGGGCCCTGTCGGGCTCTGTCGGGCTCTGTCGGGCTCTGTCGGGCTCTACTGGGCTCTGTCGGGCTCTGTTGGGCTCTACTGGGCTCTGTCGGGCCCTGTCGGGCCCTGTCGGGCCCTGTCGGGCTCTGTCGGGCTCTGTCGGGCTCTGTCGGGCTCTACTGGGCTCTGTCGGGCTCTACTGGGCTCTACTGGGCCCTGTCGGGCTCTGTCGGGCTCTGTCGGGCTCTACTGGGCCCTGTCGGGCTCTGTCGGGCTCTGTCGGGCTCTGTCGGGCTCTGCTGGGTCCTGTCGGGCTCTGTCGGGCTCTGTCGGGCTCTGTCGGGCCCTGTCGGGCTCTGTCGGGCTCTACTGGGTCCTGTCGGGCTCTGTCGGGCTCTGTCGGGCTCTACTGGGCTAAACTGGGCCCTGTCGGGCCCTGTCGGGCCCTGTCAGGCTCTGTCGGGCTCTGTCGGGCCCTGTCGGGCTCTGTCGGGCCCTGTCGGGCTCTGTCGGGCCCTGTCGGGCTCTGTCGGGCTCTGTCGGGCTCTGTCGGGCTCGAACTGGTCTCTGTCGGGCTCTGTCGCGCTCTGTCGGGCTCTGTCGCGCTCTGTCGGGCTCTACTGGGCTCTACTGGGCTCTGTCGGGCTCTGTCGGGCTCTACTGGGCCCTGTCGGGCTCTGTCGGGCTCTGTCAGGCCCTGTCGGGCTCTGTCGGGCTCTGTCGGGCTCTGTCGGGCTCTGTCGGGCTCTGTCGGGCTCTACTGGGCCCTGTCGGGCTCTGTCGGGCTCTGTCGGGCCCTGTCGGGCTCTGTCGGGCTCTGTCGGGCTCTGTCGGGCTCTACTGGGCTCTGTCGGGCTCTGTCGGGCTCTGTCGGGCTCTACTGGGCCCTGTCGGGCTCTGTCGGGCCCTGTCGGGCCCTGTCGGGCTCTGTCGGGCTCTGTCGGGCTCTGTCGGGCTCTACTGGGCTCTGTCGGGCTCTGTCGGTCTCTGTCGGGCTCTACTGGGCCCTGTCGGGCCCTGTCGGGCCCTGTCGGGCTCTGTCGGGCTCTGTCGGGCTCTGTCGGGCTCTGTCGGGCTCTACTGGGCTCTACTGGGCCCTGTCGGGCTCTGTCGGGCTCTGTCAGGCCCTGTCGGGCCCTGTCGGGCTCTGTCGGGCTCTGTCGGGCTCTGTCGGGCTCTACTGGGCCCTGTCGGGCTCTGTCGGGCTCTGTCAGGCCCTGTCGGGCCCTGTCGGGCTCTGTCGGGCTCTGTCGGGCTCTGTCGGGCTCTACTGGGCCCTGTCGGGCTCTGTCGGGACCTGTCGGGCCCTGTCAGGCTCTGTCGGGCTCTACTGGGCCCTGTCGGGCTCTGTCGGGCTCTGTCGGGCTCTGTCGGGCCCTGTCGGGCTCTGTCGGGCTCTGTCGGGCCCTGTTGGGCTCTGACGGACTCTGTCGGGCTCTGTCGGGCTCTGTCGGGCCCTGTCGGGCTCTGTCGGGCTCTGTCGGGCCCTGTTGGGCTCTGTCGGGCTCTGTCGGGCCCTGTCGGGCTCTGTCGGGCTCTACTGGGCCCTGTCGTTCCCTGTCGGGCTCTGTCGGGCTCTACTGGGCTAAACTGGGCTCTGTCGGGCCCTGTCGGGCCCTGTCGGGCCCTGTCGGGCTCTACTGGGCTCTGTCGGGCTCTGTCGGGCTCTGTCGGGCCCTGTCGGGCTCTGTCCGGCCCTGTCGGGCTCTGTCGGGCTCTACTGGGCCCTGTCGGGCTCTGTCGGGCCCTGTCGGGCTCTGACGGGCCCTGTCGGGCTCTGTCGGGCTCTGTCGGGCTCTGCTGGGCCCTGTCGGGCTCTGTCGGGCTCTGTCGGGTTCTGTCGGGCCCTGTCGGGCTCTGTCGGGCTCTGTCGGGCTCTGTCGGGCTCTGCTGGGCCCTGTCGGGCTCTGACGGGCTCTGTCGGGCTCTGTCGGGCTCTGTCGGGCTCTGTCGGGCTCTGCTGGGCTCTGTCGGGCTCTGTCGGGCCCTGTCGAGCCCTGTCGGGCCCTGTCGGGCTCTGTCGGGCCCTGTCGGGCTCTGTCGGGCTCTACTGGGCCCTGTCGGGCTCTGTCGGGCTCTACTGGGCTAAACTGGGCCCTGTCGGGCTCTGTCGGGCTCTGTCGGGCTCTGTCGGGCCCTGTCGGGCCCTGTCGGGCTCTGTCGGGCTCTGTCGGGCTCTACTGGGCTCTGTCGGGCTCTGTCGGGCTCTGTCGGGCTCTACTGGGCCCTGTCGGGCTCTGTCAGGCTCTGTCGGGCTCTGTCGGGCTCTGTCGGGCTCTGTCGGGCTCTACTGGGCCCTGTCGGGCCCTGTCGGGCCCTGTCCGGCTCTACTGGGCTCTGTCGGGCTCTACTGGGCTCTACTGGGCCCTGTCGGGCTCTGTCGGGCTCTGTCGGGCTCTGTCGGGCTCTGTCGGGCTCTACTGGGCCCTGTCGGGCCCTGTCGGGCTCTGTCGGGCTCTGTCAGGCCCTGTCGGGCCCTGTCGGGCTCTGTCGGGCTCTGTCGGGCTCTGTCGGGCTCTACTGGGCCCTGTCGGGCTCTGTCGGGCTCTGTCAGGCCCTGTCGGGCCCTGTCGGGCTCTGTCGGGCTCTGTCGGGCTCTGTCGGGCTCTACTGGGCCCTGTCGGGCTCTGTCGGGACCTGTCGGGCCCTGTCAGGCTCTGTCGGGCTCTACTGGGCCCTGTCGGGCTCTGTCGGGCTCTGTCGGGCTCTGTCGGGCCCTGTCGGGCTCTGTCGGGCTCTGTCGGGCCCTGTTGGGCTCTGACGGACTCTGTCGGGCTCTGTCGGGCTCTGTCGGGCCCTGTCGGGCTCTGTCGGGCTCTGTCGGGCCCTGTTGGGCTCTGTCGGGCTCTGTCGGGCCCTGTCGGGCTCTGTCGGGCTCTACTGGGCCCTGTCGTTCCCTGTCGGGCTCTGTCGGGCTCTACTGGGCTAAACTGGGCTCTGTCGGGCCCTGTCGGGCCCTGTCGGGCCCTGTCGGGCTCTACTGGGCTCTGTCGGGCTCTGTCGGGCTCTGTCGGGCCCTGTCGGGCTCTGTCCGGCCCTGTCGGGCTCTGTCGGGCTCTACTGGGCCCTGTCGGGCTCTGTCGGGCCCTGTCGGGCTCTGACGGGCCCTGTCGGGCTCTGTCGGGCTCTGTCGGGCTCTGCTGGGCCCTGTCGGGCTCTGTCGGGCTCTGTCGGGTTCTGTCGGGCCCTGTCGGGCTCTGTCGGGCTCTGTCGGGCTCTGTCGGGCTCTGCTGGGCCCTGTCGGGCTCTGACGGGCTCTGTCGGGCTCTGTCGGGCTCTGTCGGGCTCTGTCGGGCTCTGCTGGGCTCTGTCGGGCTCTGTCGGGCCCTGTCGAGCCCTGTCGGGCCCTGTCGGGCTCTGTCGGGCCCTGTCGGGCTCTGTCGGGCTCTACTGGGCCCTGTCGGGCTCTGTCGGGCTCTACTGGGCTAAACTGGGCCCTGTCGGGCTCTGTCGGGCTCTGTCGGGCTCTGTCGGGCCCTGTCGGGCCCTGTCGGGCTCTGTCGGGCTCTGTCGGGCTCTACTGGGCTCTGTCGGGCTCTGTCGGGCTCTGTCGGGCTCTACTGGGCCCTGTCGGGCTCTGTCAGGCTCTGTCGGGCTCTGTCGGGCTCTGTCGGGCTCTGTCGGGCTCTACTGGGCCCTGTCGGGCCCTGTCGGGCCCTGTCCGGCTCTACTGGGCTCTGTCGGGCTCTACTGGGCTCTACTGGGCCCTGTCGGGCTCTGTCGGGCTCTGTCGGGCTCTGTCGGGCTCTGTCGGGCTCTACTGGGCCCTGTCGGGCCCTGTCGGGCTCTGTCGGGCCCTGTCGGGCCCTGTCGGGCTCTGTCGGGCTCTGTCGGGCTCTGTCGGGCTCTACTGGGCTCTGTCGGGCTCTGTCGGGCTCTACTGGGCTCTGTCGGGCTCTACTGGGCCCTGTCGGGCCCTGTCGGGCTCTGTCGGGCTCTGTCGGGCTCTGTCGGGCTCAACTGGTCTCTGTCGGGCTCTGTCGGGTTCTGTCGGGCTCTGTCGGGCTCTGTCGGGCTCTGTCGGGCTCTACTGGGCTTTACTGGGCTCTGTCGGGCTCTGTCGGGCTCTGTCGGGCCCTGTCGGGCTCTGTCGGGCTCTGTCGGGCCCTGTCGGGCTCTGTCGGGCTCTGTCGGGCTCTACTGGGCTCTGTCGGGCTCTGTCGGGCTCTGTCGGGCTCTGTCGGGCTCTACTGGGCCCTGTCGGGCCCTGTCGGGCTCTGTCGGGCCCTGTCGGGCTCTCTCAGGCTCTGTCGGGCTCTGTCGGGCTCTACTGGGCCCTGTCGGGCTCTGTCGGGCTCTGTCGGGCTCTGTCGGGCTCTACTGGGCTCTGTCGGGCTCTGTTGGGCTCTACTGGGCTCTGTCGGGCCCTGTCGGGCCCTGTCGGGCCCTGTCGGGCTCTGTCGGGCTCTGTCGGGCTCTGTCGGGCTCTACTGGGCTCTGTCGGGCTCTACTGGGCTCTACTGGGCCCTGTCGGGCTCTGTCGGGCTCTGTCGGGCTCTACTGGGCCCTGTCGGGCTCTGTCGGGCTCTGTCGGGCTCTGTCGGGCTCTGCTGGGTCCTGTCGGGCTCTGTCGGGCTCTGTCGGGCTCTGTCGGGCCCTGTCGGGCTCTGTCGGGCTCTACTGGGTCCTGTCGGGCTCTGTCGGGCTCTGTCGGGCTCTACTGGGCTAAACTGGGCCCTGTCGGGCCCTGTCGGGCCCTGTCAGGCTCTGTCGGGCTCTGTCGGGCCCTGTCGGGCTCTGTCGGGCCCTGTCGGGCTCTGTCGGGCCCTGTCGGGCTCTGTCGGGCTCTGTCGGGCTCTGTCGGGCTCGAACTGGTCTCTGTCGGGCTCTGTCGCGCTCTGTCGGGCTCTGTCGCGCTCTGTCGGGCTCTACTGGGCTCTACTGGGCTCTGTCGGGCTCTGTCGGGCTCTACTGGGCCCTGTCGGGCTCTGTCGGGCTCTGTCAGGCCCTGTCGGGCTCTGTCGGGCTCTGTCGGGCTCTGTCGGGCTCTGTCGGGCTCTGTCGGGCTCTACTGGGCCCTGTCGGGCTCTGTCGGGCTCTGTCGGGCCCTGTCGGGCTCTGTCGGGCTCTGTCGGGCTCTGTCGGGCTCTACTGGGCTCTGTCGGGCTCTGTCGGGCTCTGTCGGGCTCTACTGGGCCCTGTCGGGCTCTGTCGGGCCCTGTCGGGCCCTGTCGGGCTCTGTCGGGCTCTGTCGGGCTCTGTCGGGCTCTACTGGGCTCTGTCGGGCTCTGTCGGTCTCTGTCGGGCTCTACTGGGCCCTGTCGGGCCCTGTCGGGCCCTGTCGGGCTCTGTCGGGCTCTGTCGGGCTCTGTCGGGCTCTGTCGGGCTCTACTGGGCTCTACTGGGCCCTGTCGGGCTCTGTCGGGCTCTGTCAGGCCCTGTCGGGCCCTGTCGGGCTCTGTCGGGCTCTGTCGGGCTCTGTCGGGCTCTACTGGGCCCTGTCGGGCTCTGTCGGGCTCTGTCAGGCCCTGTCGGGCCCTGTCGGGCTCTGTCGGGCTCTGTCGGGCTCTGTCGGGCTCTGTCGGGCTCTGTCGGGCCCTGTCGGGCTCTGTCGGGCTCTGTCGGGCCCTGTCGGGTTCTGTCGGGCTCTGTCGGGCTCTGTCGGGCTCTACTGGGCCCTGTCGGGCTCTGTCGGGCTCTGTCGGGCTCTGTCGGGCCCTGTCGGGCCCTGTCGGGCTCTGTCGGGCCCTGTCGGGCCCTGTCGGGCTCTGTCGGGCTCTGTCGGGCTCTGTCGGGCTCTGTCGGGCTCTGCTGGGTCCTGTCGGGCCCTGTCGGACTCTGTCGGGCCCTGTCGGGCCCTGTCGGGCTCTGTCGGGCTCTGTCGGGCCCTGTCGGGCTGTGTCGGGTTCTACTGGGCCCTGTCGGGCCCTGTCGGGCTCTGTCGGGCTCTGTCGGGCTCTACTGGGCCCTGTCGGGCCCTGTCGGGCTCTGTCGGGCTCTGTCGGGCTCTGTCGGGCTCTACTGGGCCCTGTCGGGTTCTGTCGGGCTCTGTCAGGCTCTGTCGGGCTCTACTGGGCCCTGTCGGGCTCTGTCGGGACCTGTCGGGCCCTGTCGGGCTCTGTCGGGCTCTGTCGGGCTCTGTCGGGCTCTGTCGGGCTCTGTCGGGCCCTGTCGGGCTCTGTCGGGCTCTACTGGGCCCTGTCGGGCTCTGTCGGGCTCTGTCGGGCTCTGTCGGGCCCTGTCGGGCTCTGTCGGGCTCTGTCGGGCCCTGTTGGGCTCTGACGGACTCTGTCGGGCTCTGTCGGGCTCTGTCGGGCCCTGTCGGGCTCTGTCGGGCTCTGTCGGGCCCTGTTGGGCTCTGTCGGGCTCTGTCGGGCCCTGTCGGGCTCTGTCGGGCTCTACTGGGCCCTGTCGTTCCCTGTCGGGCTCTGTCGGGCTCTACTGGGCTAAACTGGGCTCTGTCGGGCCCTGTCGGGCCCTGTCGGGCCCTGTCGGGCTCTACTGGGCTCTGTCGGGCTCTGTCGGGCTCTGTCGGGCTCTGTCGGGCCCTGTCGGGCTCTGTCCGGCCCTGTCGGGCTCTGTCGGGCTCTACTGGGCCCTGTCGGGCTCTGTCGGGCCCTGTCGGGCTCTGACGGGCCCTGTCGGGCTCTGTCGGGCTCTGTCGGGCTCTGCTGGGCCCTGTCGGGCTCTGTCGGGCTCTGTCGGGCTCTGTCGGGTTCTGTCGGGCCCTGTCGGGCTCTGTCGGGCTCTGTCGGGCTCTGTCGGGCTCTGCTGGGCCCTGTCGGGCTCTGTCGGGCTCTGTCGGGCTCTGTCGGGCTCTGTCGGGCTCTGCTGGGCTCTGTCGGGCTCTGTCGGGCTCTGTCGGGCCCTGTCGGGCCCTGTCGGGCCCTGTCGGGCTCTGTCGGGCCCTGTCGGGCTCTGTCGTGCTCTACTGGGCCCTGTCGGGCTCTGTCGGGCTCTACTGGGCTAAACTGGGCCCTGTCGGGCTCTGTCGGGCTCTGTCGGGCTCTGTCGGGCCCTGTCGGGCCCTGTCGGGCTCTGTCGGGCCCTGTCGGGCCCTGTCGGGCTCTGTCGGGCTCTGTCGGGCTCTACTGGGCTCTGTCGGGCTCTGTCGGGCTCTGTCGGGCTCTGTCGGGCTCTACTGGGCCCTGTCGGGCCCTGTCGGGCTCTGTCGGGCCCTGTCGGGCTCTGTCGGGCTCTGTCGGGCTCTGTCGGGCTCAACTGGTCTCTGTCGGGCTCTGTCGGGTTCTGTCGGGCTCTGTCGGGCTCTGTCGGGCTCTGTCGGGCTCTGTCGGGCTCTACTGGGCTTTACTGGGCTCTGTCGGGCTCTGTCGGGCTCTGTCGGGCCCTGTCGGGCTCTGTCGGGCTCTGTCGGGCCCTGTCGGGCTCTGTCGGGCTCTGTCGGGCTCTACTGGGCTCTGTCGGGCTCTGTCGGGCTCTGTCGGGCTCTGTCGGGCTCTACTGGGCCCTGTCGGGCCCTGTCGGGCTCTGTCGGGCCCTGTCGGGCTCTCTCAGGCTCTGTCGGGCTCTGTCGGGCTCTACTGGGCCCTGTCGGGCTCTGTCGGGCTCTGTCGGGCTCTGTCGGGCTCTACTGGGCTCTGTCGGGCTCTGTCGGGCTCTGTTGGGCTCTACTGGGCTCTGTCGGGCCCTGTCGGGCCCTGTCGGGCCCTGTCGGGCTCTGTCGGGCTCTGTCGGGCTCTGTCGGGCTCTACTGGGCTCTGTCGGGCTCTACTGGGCTCTACTGGGCCCTGTCGGGCTCTGTCGGGCTCTGTCGGGCTCTACTGGGCCCTGTCGGGCTCTGTCGGGCTCTGTCGGGCTCTGTCGGGCTCTGCTGGGTCCTGTCGGGCTCTGTCGGGCTCTGTCGGGCTCTGTCGGGCCCTGTCGGGCTCTGTCGGGCTCTACTGGGTCCTGTCGGGCTCTGTCGGGCTCTGTCGGGCTCTACTGGTCTAAACTGGGCCCTGTCGGGCCCTGTCGGCCCCTGTCAGGCTCTGTCGGGCTCTGTCGGGCCCTGTCGGGCTCTGTCGGGCCCTGTCGGGCTCTGTCGGGCCCTGTCGGGCTCTGTCGGGCTCTGTCGGGCTCTGTCGGGCTCGAACTGGTCTCTGTCGGGCTCTGTCGGGCTCTGTCGGGCTCTGTCGCGCTCTGTCGGGCTCTACTGGGCTCTACTGGGCTCTGTCGGGCTCTGTCGGGCTCTACTGGGCCCTGTCGGGCTCTGTCGGGCTCTGTCAGGCCCTGTCGGGCTCTGTCGGGCTCTGTCGGGCTCTGTCGGGCTCTGTCGGGCTCTGTCGGGCTCTACTGGGCCCTGTCGGGCTCTGTCGGGCTCTGTCGGGCCCTGTCGGGCTCTGTCGGGCTCTGTCGGGCTCTGTCGGGCTCTACTGGGCTCTGTCGGGCTCTGTCGGGCTCTGTCGGGCTCTACTGGGCCCTGTCGGGCTCTGTCGGGCCCTGTCGGGCCCTGTCGGGCTCTGTCGGGCTCTGTCGGGCTCTGTCGGGCTCTACTGGGCTCTGTCGGGCTCTGTCGGTCTCTGTCGGGCTCTACTGGGCCCTGTCGGGCCCTGTCGGGCCCTGTCGGGCTCTGTCGGGCTCTGTCGGGCTCTGTCGGGCTCTGTCGGGCTCTACTGGGCTCTACTGGGCCCTGTCGGGCTCTGTCGGGCTCTGTCAGGCCCTGTCGGGCCCTGTCGGGCTCTGTCGGGCTCTGTTGGGCTCTGTCGGGTTCTGTCGGGCTCTGTCGGGCTCTGTCGGGCTCTGTCGGGCTCTGTCGGGCTCTGTCGGGCTCTGTCGGGCTCTGTCGGGCCCTGTCGGGTTCTGTCGGGCTCTGTCGGGCTCTGTCGGGCTCTACCTGGCCCTGTCGGGCTCTGTCGGGCTCTGTCGGGCTCTGTCGGGCCCTGTCGGGCCCTGTCGGGCTCTGTCGGGCCCTGTCGGGCCCTGTCGGGCTCTGTCGGGCTCTGTCGGGCTCTGTCGGGCTCTGTCGGGCTCTGCTGGGTCCTGTCGGGCCCTGTCGGACTCTGTCGGGCCCTGTCGGGCCCTGTCGGGCTCTGTCGGGCTCTGTCGGGCCCTGTCGGGCTCTGTCGGGTTCTACTGGGCCCTGTCGGGCCCTGTCGGGCTCTGTCGGGCTCTGTCGGGCTCTACTGGGCCCTGTCGGGCCCTGTCGGGCTCTGTCGGGCTCTGTCGGGCTCTGTCGGGCTCTACTGGGCCCTGTCGGGTTCTGTCGGGCTCTGTCGGGCTCTGTCGGGCTCTACTGGGCCCTGTCGGGCTCTGTCGGGACCTGTCGGGCCCTGTCGGGCTCTGTCGGGCTCTGTCGGGCTCTGTCGGGCTCTGTCGGGCTCTGTCGGGCCCTGTCGGGCTCTGTCGGGCTCTACTGGGACCTGTCGGGCTCTGTCGGGCTCTGTCGGGCTCTGTCGGGCCCTGTCGGGCTCTGTCGGGCTCTGTCGGGCCCTGTTGGGCTCTGACGGACTCTGTCGGGCTCTGTCGGGCTCTGTCGGGCCCTGTCGGGCTCTGTCGGGCTCTGTCGGGCCCTGTTGGGCTCTGTCGGGCTCTGTCGGGCCCTGTCGGGCTCTGTCGGGCTCTACTGGGCCCTGTCGTTCCCTGTCGGGCTCTGTCGGGCTCTACTGGGCTAAACTGGGCTCTGTCGGGCCCTGTCGGGCCCTGTCGGGCCCTGTCGGGCTCTACTGGGCTCTGTCGGGCTCTGTCGGGCTCTGTCGGGCTCTGTCGGGCTCTGTCGGGCTCTGTCCGGCCCTGTCGGGCTCTGTCGGGCTCTACTGGGCCCTGTCGGGCTCTGTCGGGCCCTGTCGGGCTCTGACGGGCCCTGTCGGGCTCTGTCGGGCTCTGTCGGGCTCTGCTGGGCCCTGTCGGGCTCTGTCGGGCTCTGTCGGGCTCTGTCGGGCTCTGTCGGGTTCTGTCGGGCCCTGTCGGGCTCTGTCGGGCTCTGTCGGGCTCTGCTGGGCCCTGTCGGGCTCTGTCGGGCTCTGTCGGGCTCTGTCGGGCTCTGTCGGGCTCTGCTGGGCTCTGTCGGGCTCTGTCGGGCTCTGTCGGGCCCTGTCGGGCCCTGTCGGGCCCTGTCGGGCTCTGTCGGGCCCTGTCGGGCTCTGTCGTGCTCTACTGGGCCCTGTCGGGCTCTGTCGGGCTCTACTGGGCTAAACTGGGCCCTGTCGGGCTCTGTCGGGCTCTGTCGGGCTCTGTCGGGCCCTGTCGGGCCCTGTCGGGCTCTGTCGGGCCCTGTCGGGCCCTGTCGGGCTCTGTCGGGCTCTGTCGGGCTCTACTGGGCTCTGTCGGGCTCTGTCGGGCTCTGTCGGGCTCTACTGGGCCCTGTCGGGCTCTGTCAGGCTCTGTCGGGCTCTGTCGGGCTCTGTCGGGCTCTGTCGGGCTCTACTGGGCCCTGTCGGGCCCTGTCGGGCCCTGTCCGGCTCTACTGGGCTCTGTCGGGCTCTACTGGGCTCTACTGAGCCCTGTCGGGCTCTGTCGGGCTCTGTCGGGCTCTGTCGGGCTCTGTCGGGCTCTACTGGGCCCTGTCGGGCCCTGTCGGGCTCTGTCGGGCTCTGTCGGGCCCTGTCGGGCTCTGTCGGGCTCTGTTGGGCTCTGTCGGGCTCTACTGGGCTCTGTCGGGCTCTGTCGGGCTCTACTGGGCTCTGTCGGGCTCTACTGGGCCCTGTCGGGCCCTGTCGGGCTCTGTCGGGCTCTGTCGGGCTCTGTCGGGCTCAACTGGTCTCTGTCGGGCTCTGTCGGGTTCTGTCGGGCTCTGTCGGGCTCTGTCGGGCTCTGTCGGGCTCTACTGGGCTTTACTGGGCTCTGTCGGGCTCTGTCGGGCTCTGTCGGGCCCTGTCGGGCTCTGTCGGGCTCTGTCGGGCCCTGTCGGGCTCTGTCGGGCTCTGTCGGGCTCTGTCGGGCTCTGTCGGGCTCTACTGGGCCCTGTCGGGCCCTGTCGGGCTCTGTCGGGCCCTGTCGGGCTCTCTCAGGCTCTGTCGGGCTCTGTCGGGCTCTACTGGGCCCTGTCGGGCTCTGTCGGGCTCTGTCGGGCTCTGTCGGGCTCTACTGGGCTCTGTCGGGCTCTGTCGGGCTCTGTTGGGCTCTACTGGGCTCTGTCGGGCCCTGTCGGGCCCTGTCGGGCCCTGTCGGGCTCTGTCGGGCTCTGTCGGGCTCTGTCGGGCTCTACTGGGCTCTGTCGGGCTCTACTGGGCTCTACTGGGCCCTGTCGGGCTCTGTCGGGCTCTGTCGGGCTCTACTGGGCCCTGTCGGGCTCTGTCGGGCTCTGTCGGGCTCTGTCGGGCTCTGCTGGGTCCTGTCGGGCTCTGTCGGGCTCTGTCGGGCTCTGTCGGGCCCTGTCGGGCTCTGTCGGGCTCTACTGGGCCCTGTCGGGTCCTGTCGGGCTCTGTCGGGCTCTGTCGGGCTCTACTGGGCTAAACTGGGCCCTGTCGGGCCCTGTCGGGCCCTGTCAGGCTCTGTCGGGCTCTGTCGGGCCCTGTCGGGCTCTGTCGGGCCCTGTCGGGCTCTGTCGGGCTCTGTCGGGCTCTGTCGGGCTCGAACTGGTCTCTGTCGGGCTCTGTCGGGCTCTGTCGGGCTCTGTCGCGCTCTGTCGGGCTCTACTGGGCTCTACTGGGCTCTGTCGGGCTCTGTCGGGCTCTACTGGGCCCTGTCGGGCTCTGTCGGGCTCTGTCAGGCCCTGTCGGGCTCTGTCGGGCTCTGTCGGGCTCTGTCGGGCTCTGTCGGGCTCTGTCGGGCTCTACTGGGCTCTGTCGGGCTCTGTCGGGCTCTGTCGGGCTCTACTGGGCCCTGTCGGGCTCTGTCGGGCCCTGTCGGGCTCTGTCGGGCTCTGTCGGGCTCTGTCGGGCTCTGTCGGGCTCTACTGGGCTCTGTCGGGCTCTGTCCTTCTCTGTCGGGCTCTACTGGGCCCTGTCGGGCCCTGTCGGGCCCTGTCGGGCTCTGTCGGGCTCTGTCGGGCTCTGTCGGGCTCAACTGGTCTCTGTCGGGCTCTGTCGGACTCTGTCGGGCTCTGTCGGGCTCTGTCGGGCTCTACTGGGCCCTGTCGGGCTCTGTCGGGCCCTGTCGGGCCCTGTCGGGCTCTGTCGGGCTCTGTCGGGCTCTGTCGGGTTCTGTCGGGCTCTGTCGGGCTCTGTCGGGCTCTGTCGGGCTCTGTCGGGCTCTACTGGGCTCTGTCGGGCCCTGTCGGGCCCTGTCGAGCTCTGTCGGGCTCTGTCGGGCCCTGTCGGGTTCTGTCGGGCTCTGTCGGGCTCTGTCGGGCTCTACTGGGCCCTGTCGGGCTCTGTCGGTCTCTGTCGGGCTCTGTCGGGCCCTGTCGGGCCCTGTCGGGCTCTGTCGGGCCCTGTCGGGCCCTGTCGGGCTCTGTCGGGCCCTGTCGGGCTCTGTCGGGCTCTGTCGGGCTCTGTCGGGCTCTGTCGGGCTCTGTCGGGCTCTGCTGGGTCCTGTCGGGCTCTGTCGGGCTCTGTCGGGCCCTGTCGGGCTCTGTCGGGCTCTACTGGGCCCTGTCGGGCTCTGTCGGACTCTGTCGGGCCCTGTCGGGCTCTGTCGGGCTCTGTCGGGCTCTGTCGGGCTCTGCTGGGTCCTGTCGGGCTCTGTCGGGCTCTGTCGGGCCCTGTCGGGCTCTGTCGGGCTCTACTGGGCCCTGTCGGGCCCTGTCGGGCTCTGTCGGGCTCTGTCGGGCTCTACTGGGCCCTGTCGGGCCCTGTCGGGCTCTGTCGGGCTCTGTCGGGCTCTGTCGGGCTCTGTCGGGCTCTACTGGGCCCTGTCGGGTTCTGTCGGGCTCTGTCGGGCTCTGTCGGGCTCTGTCGGGCTCTACTGGGCCCTGTCGGGCTCTGTCGGGCCCTGTCGGGCCCTGTCGGGCTCTGTCGGGCTCTGTCGGGCTCTGTCGGGCCCTGTCGGGCTCTGTCGGGCTCTACTGGGCCCTGTCGGGCTCTGTCGGGCTCTGTCGGGCTCTGTCGGGCCCTGTCGTGCTCTGTCGGGCTCTGTCGGGCCCTGTTGGGCTCTGACGGACTCTGTCGGGCTCTGCTGGGCCCTGTCGGGCTCTGTCGGGCTCTGTCGGGCTCTGTCGGGCTCTGTCGGGCCCTGTCGGGCTCTGTCGGGCTCTGTCGGGCCCTGTCGGACTCTGTCGGGCTCTACTGGGCCCTGTCGGGCCCTGTCGGGCTCTGTCGGGCTCTACTGGGCTAAACTGGGCTCTGTCGGGCCCTGTCGGGCTCTGTCGGGCTCTACTGGGCTCTGTCGGGCTCTGTCGGGCTCTGTCGGGCTCTGTCGGGCTCTGTCGGGCCCTGTCGGGCTCTGTCCGGCCCTGTCGGGCTCTGTCGGGCCCTGTCGGGCTCTGTCGGGCCCTGTCGGGCTCTGACGGGGCCTGTCGGGCTCTGTCGGGCTCTGTCGGGCTCTACTGGGCCCTGTCGGGCTCTGTCGGGCTCTGTCGGGCTCTGTCGGGCTCTGCTGGGCCCTGTCGGGCTCTGTCGGGCCCTGTCGGGCTCTGCTGGGCCCTGTCGGGCTCTGTCGGGCTCTGTCGGGCCCTGTCGGGCTCTACTGGGCCCTGTCGGGCTCTGTCGGGCTCTACTGGGCTAAACTGGGCCCTGTCGCGCTCTGTCGGGCTCTGTCGGGCCCTGTCGGGCCCTGTCGGGCCCTGTCGGGCTCTGTCGGGCTCTGTCGGGCCCTGTCTGGCCCTGTCGGGCTCTGTCGGGCTCTGTCGGGCTCTACTGGGCCCTGTCGGGCTCTGTCAGGCTCTGTCGGGCTCTGTCAGGCTCTGTCGGGCTCTGTCGGGCTCTGTCGGGCTCTGTCGGGCTCTGTCGGGCTCTGCTGGGCCCTGTCGGGCTCTGTCGGGCCCTGTCGGGCCCCGTCGGGCCCTGTCGGGCTCTGTCGGGCCCTGTCGGGCTCTGTCGGGCTCTACTGGGCCCTGTCGGGCTCTGTCGGGCTCTACTGGGCCCTGTCGCGCTCTGTCGGGCTCTGTCGGGCCCTGTCGGGCCCTGTCGGGCCCTGTCGGGCTCTGTCGGGCTCTGTCGGGCCCTGTCGGGCCCTGTCGGGCTCTGTCGGGCTCTGTCGGGCTCTACTGGGCTCTGTCGGGCTCTACTGGGCCCTGTCGGGCTCTGTCAGGCTCTGTCGGGCTCTGTCAGGCTCTGTCGGGCTCTGTCGGGCTCTGTCGGGCCCTGTCGGGCCCTGTCGGGCCCTGTCGGGCTCTGTCGGGCTCTGTCGGGCTCTGTCGGGCTCTACTGGGCTCTGTCGGGCTCTGTCGGACTCTACTGGGCTCTGTCGGGCTCTACTGGGCCCTGTCGGGCCCTGTCGGGCTCTGTCGGGCTCTGTCGGGCTCTGTCGGGCTCAACTGGTCTCTGTCGGGCTCTGTCGGGCTCTGTCGGGCTCTACTGGGCTTTACTGGGCTCTGTCGGGCTCTGTCGGGCTCTGTCGGGCCCTGTCGGGCTCTGTCGGGCTCTGTCGGGCTCTGTCGGGCCCTGTCGGGCTCTGTCGGGCTCTGTCGGGCTCTGTCGGGCTCTACTGGGCTCTGTCGGGCTCTGTCGGGCTCTGTCGGGCTCTGTCGGGCTCTACTGGGCCCTGTCGGGCCCTGTCGGGCTCTGTCGGGCTCTGTCGGGCTCTGTCGGGCTCTGTCGGGCTCTACTGGGCTCTACTGGGCTCTGTCGGGCTCTGTCGGGCTCTGTCGGGCTCTGTCGGGCTCTACTGGGCTCTGTCGGGCTCTGTCGGGCTCTGTCGGGCTCTACTGGGCTCTGTCGGGCTCTGTCGGGCCCTGTCGGGCCCTGTCAGGCTCTGTCGGGCTCTGTCGGGCTCTGTCGGGCTCTACTGGGCTCTGTCGGGCTCTACTGGGCTCTACTGGGCCCTGTCGGGCTCTGTCGGGCTCTGTCGGGCTCTACTGGGCCCTGTCGGGCTCTGTCGGGCTCTGTCGGGCTCTGTCGGGCTCTGCTGGGTCCTGTCGGGCTCTGTCGGGCTCTGTCGGGCTCTGTCGGGCCCTGTCGGGCTCTGTCGGGCTCTACTGGGCCCTGTCGGGTCCTGTCGGGCTCTGTCGGGCTCTGTCGGGCTCTACTGGGCTAAACTGGGCTCTGTCGGGCCCTGTCGGGCCCTGTCGGGCTCTGTCGGGCTCTGTCGGGCCCTGTCGGGCTCTGTCGGGCTCTGTCGGGCTCTGTCGGGCTCAACTGGTCTCTGTCGGGCTCTGTCGCGCTCTGTCGGGCTCTACTGGGCTCTACTGGGCTCTGTCGGGCTCTGTCGGGGTCTACTGGGCCCTGTCGGGCTCTGTCGGGCTCTGTCAGGCCCTGTCGGGCTCTGTCGGGCTCTGTCGGGCTCTGTCGGGCTCTGTCGGGCTCTGTCGGGCCCTGTCGGGCTCTGTCGGGCTCTGTCGGGCTCTACTGGGCCCTGTCGGGCTCTGTCGGGCACTGTCGGGCTCTGTCGGGCTCTGTCGGGCTCAACTGGTCTCTGTCGGGCTCTGTCGGGCTCTGTCGGGCTCTGTCGGGCTCTGTCGGGCTCTACTGGGCTCTACTGGGCTCTGTCGGGCTCTGTCGGGCTCTACTGGGCCCTGTCGGGCTCTGTCGGGCTCTGTCGAGCCCTGTCGGGCTCTGTCGGGCTCTGTCGGGCTCTGTCGGGCTCTGTCGGGCTCAACTGGTCTCTGTCGGGCTCTGTCGGACTCTGTCGGGCTCTGTCGGGCTCTACTGGGCTCTACTGGGCTCTGTCGGGCTCTGTCGGGCTCTACTGGGCCCTGTCGGGCTCTGTCGGGCTCTGTCAGGCCCTGTCGGGCCCTGTCGGGCTCTGTCGGGCTCTGTCGGGCTCTGTCGGGTTCTGTCGGGCTCTGTCGGGCTCTGTCGGGCTCTGTCGGGCTCTACTGGGCTCTGTCGGGCCCTGTCGGGCCCTGTCGGGCCCTGTCGAGCTCTGTCGGGCTCTGTCGGGCCCTGTCGGGTTCTGTCGGGCTCTGTCGGGCTCTGTCGGGCTCTACTGGGCCCTGTCGGGCTCTGTCGGTCTCTGTCGGGCTCTGTCGGGCCCTGTCGGGCCCTGTCGGGCCCTGTCGGGCCCTGTCGGGCTCTGTCGGGCTCTGTCGGGCTCTGTCGGGCTCTGCTGGGTCCTGTCGGGCTCTGTCGGACTCTGTCGGGCCCTGTCGGGCCCTGTCGGGCTCTGTCGGGCTCTGTCGGGCCCTGTCGGGCTCTGTCGGGCTCTACTGGGCCCTGTCGGGCCCTGTCGGGCTCTGTCGGGCTCTGTCGGGCTCTACTGGGCCCTGTCGGGCCCTGTCGGGCTCTGTCGGGCTCTGTCGGGCTCTGTCGGGCTCTGTCGGGCTCTACTGGGCCCTGTCGGGTTCTATCGGGCTCTGTCGGGCTCTGTCGTGCTCTGTCGGGCTCTACTGGGCCCTGTCGGGCTCTGTCGGGCCCTGTCGGGCTCTGTCGGGCTCTGTCGGGCTCTGTCGGGCTCTGTCGGGCCCTGTCGGGCTCTGTCGGGCTCTACTGGGCCCTGTCGGGCTCTGTCGGGCTCTGTCGGGCTCTACTGGGCTCTGTCGGGCTCTGTCGGGCTCTGTCGGGCTCTGTCGGGCTCTACTGGGCCCTGTCGGGCCCTGTCGGGCTCTGTCGGGCTCTGTCGGGCTCTGTCGGGCTCTGTCGGGCTCTACTGGGCTCTACTGGGCTCTGTCGGGCTCTGTCGGGCTCTGTCGGGCTCTGTCGGGCTCTACTGGGCTCTGTCGGGCTCTGTCGGGCTCTGTCGGGCTCTACTGGGCTCTGTCGGGCTCTGTCGGGCCCTGTCGGGCCCTGTCAGGCTCTGTCGGGCTCTGTCGGGCTCTGTCGGGCTCTACTGGGCTCTGTCGGGCTCTACTGGGCTCTACTGGGCCCTGTCGGGCTCTGTCGGGCTCTGTCGGGCTCTACTGGGCCCTGTCGGGCTCTGTCGGGCTCTGTCGGGCTCTGTCGGGCTCTGCTGGGTCCTGTCGGGCTCTGTCGGGCTCTGTCGGGCTCTGTCGGGCCCTGTCGGGCTCTGTCGGGCTCTACTGGGCCCTGTCGGGTCCTGTCGGGCTCTGTCGGGCTCTGTCGGGCTCTACTGGGCTAAACTGGGCTCTGTCGGGCCCTGTCGGGCCCTGTCGGGCTCTGTCGGGCTCTGTCGGGCCCTGTCGGGCTCTGTCGGGCTCTGTCGGGCTCTGTCGGGCTCAACTGGTCTCTGTCGGGCTCTGTCGCGCTCTGTCGGGCTCTACTGGGCTCTACTGGGCTCTGTCGGGCTCTGTCGGGGTCTACTGGGCCCTGTCGGGCTCTGTCGGGCTCTGTCAGGCCCTGTCGGGCTCTGTCGGGCTCTGTCGGGCTCTGTCGGGCTCTGTCGGGCTCTGTCGGGCCCTGTCGGGCTCTGTCGGGCTCTGTCGGGCTCTACTGGGCCCTGTCGGGCTCTGTCGGGCACTGTCGGGCTCTGTCGGGCTCTGTCGGGCTCAACTGGTCTCTGTCGGGCTCTGTCGGGCTCTGTCGGGCTCTGTCGGGCTCTGTCGGGCTCTACTGGGCTCTACTGGGCTCTGTCGGGCTCTGTCGGGCTCTACTGGGCCCTGTCGGGCTCTGTCGGGCTCTGTCGAGCCCTGTCGGGCTCTGTCGGGCTCTGTCGGGCTCTGTCGGGCTCTGTCGGGCTCAACTGGTCTCTGTCGGGCTCTGTCGGGCTCTGTCGGGCTCTGTCGGGCTCTACTGGGCTCTACTGGGCTCTGTCGGGCTCTGTCGGGCTCTACTGGGCCCTGTCGGGCTCTGTCGGGCTCTGTCAGGCCCTGTCGGGCCCTGTCGGGCTCTGTCGGGCTCTGTCGGGCTCTGTCGGGTTCTGTCGGGCTCTGTCGGGCTCTGTCGGGCTCTGTCGGGCTCTACTGGGCTCTGTCGGGCCCTGTCGGGCCCTGTCGGGCCCTGTCGAGCTCTGTCGGGCTCTGTCGGGCCCTGTCGGGTTCTGTCGGGCTCTGTCGGGCTCTGTCGGGCTCTACTGGGCCCTGTCGGGCTCTGTCGGTCTCTGTCGGGCTCTGTCGGGCCCTGTCGGGCCCTGTCGGGCCCTGTCGGGCCCTGTCGGGCTCTGTCGGGCTCTGTCGGGCTCTGTCGGGCTCTGCTGGGTCCTGTCGGGCTCTGTCGGACTCTGTCGGGCCCTGTCGGGCCCTGTCGGGCTCTGTCGGGCTCTGTCGGGCCCTGTCGGGCTCTGTCGGGCTCTACTGGGCCCTGTCGGGCCCTGTCGGGCTCTGTCGGGCTCTGTCGGGCTCTACTGGGCCCTGTCGGGCCCTGTCGGGCTCTGTCGGGCTCTGTCGGGCTCTGTCGGGCTCTGTCGGGCTCTACTGGGCCCTGTCGGGTTCTATCGGGCTCTGTCGGGCTCTGTCGTGCTCTGTCGGGCTCTACTGGGCCCTGTCGGGCTCTGTCGGGCCCTGTCGGGCTCTGTCGGGCTCTGTCGGGCTCTGTCGGGCTCTGTCGGGCCCTGTCGGGCTCTGTCGGGCTCTACTGGGCCCTGTCGGGCTCTGTCGGGCTCTGTCGGGCTCTGTCGGGCCCTGTCGTGCTCTGTCGGGCTCTGTCGGGCCCTGTTGGGCTCTGACGGACTCTGTCGGGCTCTGCTGGGCTCTGTCGGGCTCTGTCGGGCTCTGTCGGGCTCTGTCGGGCCCTGTCGGGCTCTGTCGGGCTCTGTCGGGCCCTGTCGGACTCTGTCGGGCTCTACTGGGCCCTGTCGGGCCCTGTCGGGCTCTGTCGGGCTCTACTGGGCTCTACTGGGCTCTGTCGGGCTCTGTCGGGCTCTGTCGGGCTCTACTGGGCTCTGTCGGGCTCTGTCGGGCCCTGTCGGGCCCTGTCGGGCCCTGTCGGGCTCTGTCGGGCTCTGTCGGGCTCTGTCGGGCTCTACTGGGCTCTGTCGGGCTCTACTGGGCTCTACTGGGCCCTGTCGGGCTCTGTCGGGCTCTGTCGGGCTCTGCTGGGTCCTGTCGGGCTGTGTCGGGCTCTGTCGGGCTCTGTCGGGCCCTGTCGGGCTCTGTCGGGCTCTACTGGGCCCTGTCGGGTCCTGTCGGGCTCTGTCGGGCTCTGTCGGGCTCTGTCGCGCTCTGTCGGGCTCTACTGGGCTCTACTGGGCTCTGTCGGGCTCTGTCGGGGTCTACTGGGCCCTGTCGGGCTCTGTCGGGCTCTGTCAGGCCCTGTCGGGCTCTGTCGGGCTCTGTCGGGCTCTGTCGGGCTCTGTCGGGCTCTACTGGGCTCTACTGGGCTCTGTCGGGCTCTGTCGGGATCTACTGGGCCCTGTCGGGCTCTGTCGGGCCCTGTCGGGCCCTGTCGGGCTCTGTCGGGCTCTGTCGGGCTCTGTCGGGCTCAACTGGTCTCTGTCGGGCTCTGTCGGACTCTGTCGGGCTCTGTCGGGCTCTACTGGGCTCTACTGGGCTCTGTCGGGCTCTGTCGGCCTCTACTGGGCCCTGTCGGGCTCTGTCGGGCTCTGTCAGGCCCTGTCGGGCCCTGTCGGGCTCTGTCGGGCTCTGTCGGGCTCTGTCGGGTTCTGTCGGGCTCTGTCGGGCTCTGTCGGGCTCTGTCGGGCTCTACTGGGCTCTGTCGGGCCCTGTCGGGCCCTGTCGGGCCCTGTCGAGCTCTGTCGGGCTCTGTCGGGCCCTGTCGGGTTCTGTCGGGCTCTGTCGGGCTCTGTCGGGCTCTACTGGGCCCTGTCGGGCTCTGTCGGTCTCTGTCGGGCTCTGTCGGGCCCTGTCGGGCCCTGTCGGGCTCTGTCGGGCCCTGTCGGGCCCTGTCGGGCCCTGTCGGGCTCTGTCGGGCTCTGTCGGGCTCTGTCGGGCTCTGCTGGGTCCTGTCGGGCTCTGTCGGACTCTGTCGGGCCCTGTCGGGCCCTGTCGGGCTCTGTCGGGCTCTGTCGGGCCCTGTCGGGCTCTGTCGGGCTCTACTGGGCCCTGTCGGGCCCTGTCGGGCTCTGTCGGGCTCTGTCGGGCTCTACTGGGCCCTGTCGGGCCCTGTCGGGCCCTGTCGGGCTCTGTCGGGCTCTGTCGGGCTCTGTCGGGCTCTACTGGGCCCTGTCGGGTTCTGTTGGGCTCTGTCGGGCTCTGTCGGGCTCTGTCGGGCTCTACTGGGCCCTGTCGGGCTCTGTCGGGCCCTGTCGGGCCCTGTCGGGCTCTGTCGGGCTCTGTCGGGCTCTGTCGGGCTCTGTCGGGCCCTGTCGGGCTCTGTCGGGCTCTACTGGGCCCTGTCGGGCTCTGTCGGGCTCTGTCGGGCCCTGTCGTGCTCTGTCGGGCTCTGTCGGGCCCTGTTGGGCTCTGACGGACTCTGTCAGGCTCTGCTGGGCTCTGTCGGGCTCTGTCGGGCTCTGTCGGGCTCTGTCGGGCCCTGTCGGGCTCTGTCGGGCTCTGTCGGGCCCTGTCGGACTCTGTCGGGCTCTACTGGGCCCTGTCGGGCCCTGTCGGGCTCTGTCGGGCTCTACTGGGCTAAACTGGGCTCTGTCGGGCCCTGTCGGGCCCTGTCGGGCCCTGTCGGGCTCTGTCGGGCTCTACTGGGCTCTGTCGGGCTCTGTCGGGCTCTGTCGGGCCCTGTCGGGCCCTGTCGGGCTCTGTCCGGCCCTGTCGGGCTCTGTCGGGCTCTGTCGGGCTCTGTCGGGCCCTGTCGGGCTCTGTCGGGCCCTGTCGGGCTCTGACGGGGCCTGTCGGGCTCTGTCGGGCTCTGTCGGGCTCTGCTGGGCCCTGTCGGGCTCTGTCGGGCTCTGTCGGGCTCTGTCGGGTTCTGTCGGGCCCTGTCGGGCCCTGTCGGGCTCTGTCGGGCTCTGTCGGGCTCTGCTGGGCCCTGTCGGGCTCTGTCGGGCTCTGTCGGGCTCTGTCGGGCTCTGTCGGGCTCTGCTGGGCCCTGTCGGGCCCTGTCGGGCCCTGTCGGGCTCTGTCGGGCTCTGTCGGGCCCTGTCGGGCTCTGTCGGGCTCTACTGGGCCCTGTCGGGCTCTGTCGGGCTCTACTGGGCTAAACTGGGCCCTGTCGGGCTCTGTCGGGCTCTGTCGGGCCCTGTCGGGCCCTGTCGGGCCCTGTCGGGCTCTGTCGGGCTCTGTCGGGCCCTGTCGGGCCCTGTCGGGCTCTGTCGGGCTCTGTCGGGCTCTACTGGGCTCTGTCGGGCTCTGTCGGGCTCTGTCGGGCTCTACTGGGCCCTGTCGGGCTCTGTCAGGCTCTGTCGGGCTCTGTCGGGCTCTGTCGGGCCCTGTCGGGCTCTGTCGGGCCCTGTCGGGCCCTGTCGGGCCCTGTCGGGCTCTGTCGGGCTCTACTGGGCTCTGTCGGGCTCCACTGGGCTCTACTGGGCCCTGTCGGGCTCTGTCGGGCTCTGTCGGGCTCTGTCGGGCTCTACTGGGCCCTGTCGGGCTCTGTCGGGCTCTGTCGGGCCCTGTCGGGCTCTGTCGGGCTCTGTCGGGCTCTGTCGGGCTCTACTGGGCTCTGTCGGGCTCTGTCGGGCCCTGTCGGGCCCTGTCGGGCTCTGTCGGGCTCTGTCGGGCTCTGTCGGGCTCTGCTGGGTCCTGTCGGGCTCTGTCGGGCTCTGTCGGGCCCTGTCGGGCTCTGTCGGGCTCTACTGGGCCCTGTCGGGCTCTGTCGGACTCTGTCGGGCCCTGTCGGGCTCTGTCGGGCTCTGTCGGGCTCTGTCGGGCCCTGTCGGGCCCTGTCGGGCTCTGTCGGGCTCTGTCGGGCCCTGTCGGGCTCTGTCGGGCTCTACTGGGCCCTGTCGGGCCCTGTCGGGCTCTGTCGGGCTCTGTCGGGCTCTATCGGGCTCTACTGGGCCCTGTCGGGCTCTGTCGGGCTCTGTCGGGCCCTGTCGTGCTCTGTCGGGCTCTGTCGGGCCCTGTTGGGCTCTGACGGACTCTGTCAGGCTCTGCTGGGCTCTGTCGGGCTCTGTCGGGCTCTGTCGGGCTCTGTCGGGCCCTGTCGGGCTCTGTCGGGCTCTGTCGGGCCCTGTCGGACTCTGTCGGGCTCTACTGGGCCCTGTCGGGCCCTGTCGGGCTCTGTCGGGCTCTACTGGGCTAAACTGGGCTCTGTCGGGCCCTGTCGGGCCCTGTCGGGCCCTGTCGGGCTCTGTCGGGCTCTACTGGGCTCTGTCGGGCTCTGTCGGGCTCTGTCGGGCCCTGTCGGGCCCTGTCGGGCTCTGTCCGGCCCTGTCGGGCTCTGTCGGGCTCTGTCGGGCTCTGTCGGGCCCTGTCGGGCTCTGTCGGGCCCTGTCGGGCTCTGACGGGGCCTGTCGGGCTCTGTCGGGCTCTGTCGGGCTCTGCTGGGCCCTGTCGGGCTCTGTCGGGCTCTGTCGGGCTCTGTCGGGTTCTGTCGGGCCCTGTCGGGCCCTGTCGGGCTCTGTCGGGCTCTGTCGGGCTCTGCTGGGCCCTGTCGGGCTCTGTCGGGCTCTGTCGGGCTCTGTCGGGCTCTGTCGGGCTCTGCTGGGCCCTGTCGGGCCCTGTCGGGCCCTGTCGGGCTCTGTCGGGCTCTGTCGGGCCCTGTCGGGCTCTGTCGGGCTCTACTGGGCCCTGTCGGGCTCTGTCGGGCTCTACTGGGCTAAACTGGGCCCTGTCGGGCTCTGTCGGGCTCTGTCGGGCCCTGTCGGGCCCTGTCGGGCCCTGTCGGGCTCTGTCGGGCTCTGTCGGGCCCTGTCGGGCCCTGTCGGGCTCTGTCGGGCTCTGTCGGGCTCTACTGGGCTCTGTCGGGCTCTGTCGGGCTCTGTCGGGCTCTACTGGGCCCTGTCGGGCTCTGTC
Organism: Caloenas nicobarica; assembly: GCF_036013445.1. Classification (NCBI taxonomy): domain Eukaryota; kingdom Metazoa; phylum Chordata; class Aves; order Columbiformes; family Columbidae; genus Caloenas; species Caloenas nicobarica. Next base: position 55,708 of record NW_027017419.1, on the reverse strand, counting down.
AGGCTCTGTCGGGCTCTGTCGGGCTCTGTCGGGCCCTGTCGGGCTCTGTCGGGCCCTGTCGGGCCCTGTCGGGCCCTGTCGGGCTCTGTCGGGCTCTACTGGGCTCTGTCGGGCTCCACTGGGCTCTACTGGGCCCTGTCGGGCTCTGTCGGGCTCTGTCGGGCTCTGTCGGGCTCTACTGGGCCCTGTCGGGCTCTGTCGGGCTCTGTCGGGCCCTGTCGGGCTCTGTCGGGCTCTGTCGGGCTCTGTCGGGCTCTACTGGGCTCTGTCGGGCTCTGTCGGGCCCTGTCGGGCCCTGTCGGGCTCTGTCGGGCTCTGTCGGGCTCTGTCGGGCTCTGTCGGGCTCTGCTGGGTCCTGTCGGGCTCTGTCGGGCTCTGTCGGGCCCTGTCGGGCTCTGTCGGGCTCTACTGGGCCCTGTCGGGCTCTGTCGGACTCTGTCGGGCCCTGTCGGGCTCTGTCGGGCTCTGTCGGGCTCTGTCGGGCCCTGTCGGGCCCTGTCGGGCTCTGTCGGGCTCTGTCGGGCCCTGTCGGGCTCTGTCGGGCTCTACTGGGCCCTGTCGGGCCCTGTCGGGCTCTGTCGGGCTCTGTCGGGCTCTACTGGGCCCTGTCGGGCCCTGTCGGGCCCTGTCGGGCTCTGTCGGGCTCTGTCGGGCTCTACTGGGCTCTGTCGGGCTCTACTGGGCTCTACTGGGCCCTGTCGGGCTCTGTCGGGCTCTGTCGGGCTCTACTGGGCCCTGTCGGGCTCTGTCGGGCTCTGTCGGGCTCTGTCGGGCTCTGCTGGGTCCTGTCGGGCTCTGTCGGGCTCTGTCGGGCTCTGTCGGGCCCTGTCGGGCTCTGTCGGGCTCTACTGGGCCCTGTCGGGTCCTGTCGGGCTCTGTCGGGCTCTGTCGGGCTCTACTGGGCTAAACTGGGCTCTGTCGGGCCCTGTCGGGCCCTGTCGGGCTCTGTCGGGCTCTGTCGGGCCCTGTCGGGCTCTGTCGGGCTCTGTCGGGCTCTGTCGGGCTCAACTGGTCTCTGTCGGGCTCTGTCGCGCTCTGTCGGGCTCTACTGGGCTCTACTGGGCTCTGTCGGGCTCTGTCGGGGTCTACTGGGCCCTGTCGGGCTCTGTCGGGCTCTGTCAGGCCCTGTCGGGCTCTGTCGGGCTCTGTCGGGCTCTGTCGGGCTCTGTCGGGCTCTGTCGGGCTCTACTGGGCTCTGTCGGGCTCTGTCGGGCTCTGTCGGGCTCTACTGGGCCCTGTCGGGCTCTGTCGGGCACTGTCGGGCTCTGTCGGGCTCTGTCGGGCTCAACTGGTCTCTGTCGGGCTCTGTCGGGCTCTGTCGGGCTCTGTCGGGCTCTGTCGGGCTCTACTGGGCTCTACTGGGCTCTGTCGGGCTCTGTCGGGCTCTACTGGGCCCTGTCGGGCTCTGTCGGGCTCTGTCGAGCCCTGTCGGGCTCTGTCGGGCTCTGTCGGGCTCTGTCGGGCTCTGTCGGGCTCAACTGGTCTCTGTCGGGCTCTGTCGGACTCTGTCGGGCTCTGTCGGGCTCTACTGGGCTCTACTGGGCTCTGTCGGGCTCTGTCGGCCTCTACTGGGCCCTGTCGGGCTCTGTCGGGCTCTGTCAGGCCCTGTCGGGCTCTGTCGGGCTCTGTCGGGCTCTGTCGGGTTCTGTCGGGCTCTGTCGGGCTCTGTCGGGCTCTGTCGGGCTCTACTGGGCTCTGTCGGGCCCTGTCGGGCCCTGTCGGGCCCTGTCGAGCTCTGTCGGGCTCTGTCGGGCCCTGTCGGGTTCTGTCGGGCTCTGTCGGGCTCTGTCGGGCTCTACTGGGCCCTGTCGGGCTCTGTCGGTCTCTGTCGGGCTCTGTCGGGCCCTGTCGGGCCCTGTCGGGCCCTGTCGGGCCCTGTCGGGCTCTGTCGGGCTCTGTCGGGCTCTGTCGGGCTCTGCTGGGTCCTGTCGGGCTCTGTCGGACTCTGTCGGGCCCTGTCGGGCCCTGTCGGGCTCTGTCGGGCTCTGTCGGGCCCTGTCGGGCTCTGTCGGGCTCTACTGGGCCCTGTCGGGCCCTGTCGGGCTCTGTCGGGCTCTGTCGGGCTCTACTGGGCCCTGTCGGGCCCTGTCGGGCTCTGTCGGGCTCTGTCGGGCTCTGTCGGGCTCTACTGGGCCCTGTCGGGTTCTGTTGGGCTCTGTCGGGCTCTGTCGGGCTCTGTCGGGCTCTACTGGGCCCTGTCGGGCTCTGTCGGGCCCTGTCGGGCCCTGTCGGGCTCTGTCGGGCTCTGTCGGGCTCTGTCGGGCTCTGTCGGGCCCTGTCGGGCTCTGTCGGGCTCTACTGGGCCCTGTCGGGCTCTGTCGGGCTCTGTCGGGCCCTGTCGTGCTCTGTCGGGCTCTGTCGGGCCCTGTTGGGCTCTGACGGACTCTGTCGGGCTCTGCTGGGCTCTGTCGGGCTCTGTCGGGCTCTGTCGGGCTCTGTCGGGCCCTGTCGGGCTCTGTCGGGCTCTGTCGGGCCCTGTCGGACTCTGTCGGGCTCTACTGGGCCCTGTCGGGCCCTGTCGGGCTCTGTCGGGCTCTACTGGGCTAAACTGGGCTCTGTCGGGCCCTGTCGGGCCCTGTCGGGCCCTGTCGGGCTCTGTCGGGCTCTACTGGGCTCTGTCGGGCTCTGTCGGGCTCTGTCGGGCCCTGTCGGGCCCTGTCGGGCTCTGTCCGGCCCTGTCGGGCTCTGTCGGGCTCTGTCGGGCTCTGTCGGGCCCTGTCGGGCTCTGTCGGGCCCTGTCGGGCTCTGACGGGGCCTGTCGGGCTCTGTCGGGCTCTGTCGGGCTCTGCTGGGCCCTGTCGGGCTCTGTCGGGCTCTGTCGGGCTCTGTCGGGTTCTGTCGGGCCCTGTCGGGCTCTGTCGGGCTCTGTCGGGCTCTGCTGGGCCCTGTCGGGCTCTGTCGGGCTCTGTCGGGCTCTGTCGGGCTCTGTCGGGCTCTGCTGGGCCTGTCGGGCCCTGTCGGGCCCTGTCGGGCTCTGTCGGGCTCTGTCGGGCCCTGTCGGGCTCTGTCGGGCTCTACTGGGCCCTGTCGGGCTCTGTCGGGCTCTACTGGGCTAAACTGGGCCCTGTCGGGCTCTGTCGGGCTCTGTCGGGCCCTGTCGGGCCCTGTCGGGCCCTGTCGGGCTCTGTCGGGCTCTGTCGGGCCCTGTCGGGCCCTGTCGGGCTCTGTCGGGCTCTGTCGGCTCTACTGGGCTCTGTCGGGCTCTGTCGGGCTCTGTCGGGCTCTACTGGGCCCTGTCGGGCTCTGTCAGGCTCTGTCGGGCTCTGTCGGGCTCTGTCGGGCCCTGTCGGGCCCTGTCGGGCCCTGTCGGGCTCTGTCGGGCTCTACTGGGCTCTGTCGGGCTCCACTGGGCTCTACTGGGCCCTGTCGGGCTCTGTCGGGCTCTGTCGGGCTCTGTCGGGCTCTGTCGGGCTCTACTGGGCCCTGTCGGGCTCTGTCGGGCTCTGTCGGGCCCTGTCGGGCTCTGTCGGGCTCTGTCGGGCTCTGTCGGGCTCTACTGGGCTCTGTCGGGCTCTGTCGGGCCCTGTCGGGCCCTGTCGGGCTCTGTCGGGCTCTGTCGGGCTCTGTCGGGCTCTGTCGGGCTCTGCTGGGTCCTGTCGGGCTCTGTCGGGCTCTGTCGGGCCCTGTCGGGCTCTGTCGGGCTCTACTGGGCCCTGTCGGGCTCTGTCGGACTCTGTCGGGCCCTGTCGGGCTCTGTCGGGCTCTGTCGGGCTCTGTCGGGCTCTGCTGGGTCCTGTCGGGCTCTGTCGGGCTCTGTCGGGCCCTGTCGGGCTCTGTCGGGCTCTACTGGGCCCTGTCGGGCCCTGTCGGGCTCTGTCGGGCTCTGTCGGGCTCTACTGGGCCCTGTCGGGCCCTGTCGGGCTCTGTCGGGCTCTGTCGGGCTCTGTCGGGCTCTGTCGGGCTCTACTGGGCCCTGTCGGGCTCTGTCGGGCTCTGTCGGGCTCTGTCGGGCTCTACTGGGCCCTGTCGGGCTCTGTCGGGCCCTGTCGGGCTCTGTCGGGCTCTGTCGGGCTCTGTCGGGCTCTGTCGGGCTCTGTCGGGCCCTGTCGGGCTCTGTCGGGCTCTACTGGGCCCTGTCGGGCTCTGTCGGGCTCTGTCGGGCTCTGTCGGGCCTTGTCGTGCTCTGTCGGGCTCTGTCCGGGCCCTGTTGGGCTCTGACGGACTCTGTCGGGCTCTGCTGGGCCCTGTCGGGCTCTGTCGGGCTCTGTCGGGCTCTGTCGGGCTCTGTCGGGCCCTGTCGGGCTCTGTCGGGCTCTGTCGGGCCCTGTCGGACTCTGTCGGGCTCTACTGGGCCCTGTCGGGCCCTGTCGGGCTCTGTCGGGCTCTACTGGGCTAAACTGGGCTCTGTCGGGCCCTGTCGGGCTCTGTCGGGCTCTACTGGGCTCTGTCGGGCTCTGTCGGGCTCTGTCGGGCCCTGTCGGGCTCTGTCCGGCCCTGTCGGGCTCTGTCGGGCCCTGTCGGGCTCTGTCGGGCCCTGTCGGGCTCTGACGGGGCCTGTCGGGCTCTGTCGGGCTCTGTCGGGCCCTGTCGGGCTCTGTCCGGCCCTGTCGGGCTCTGTCGGGCTCTGTCGGGCTCTGTCGGGCCCTGTCGGGCTCTGTCGGGCCCTGTCGGGCTCTGACGGGGCCTGTCGGGCTCTGTCGGGCTCTGTCGGGCTCTGCTGGGCCCTGTCGGGCTCTGTCGGGCTCTGTCGGGCTCTGTCGGGTTCTGTCGGGCCCTGTCGGGCTCTGTCGGGCTCTGTCGGGCTCTGCTGGGCCCTGTCGGGCTCTGTCGGGCTCTGTCGGGCTCTGTCGGGCTCTGTCGGGCTCTGCTGGGCCCTGTCGGGCCCTGTCGGGCCCTGTCGGGCTCTGTCGGGCTCTGTCGGGCCCTGTCGGGCTCTGTCGGGCTCTACTGGGCCCTGTCGGGCTCTGTCGGGCTCTACTGGGCTAAACTGGGCCCTGTCGGGCTCTGTCGGGCTCTGTCGGGCCCTGTCGGGCCCTGTCGGGCCCTGTCGGGCTCTGTCGGGCTCTGTCGGGCCCTGTCGGGCCCTGTCGGGCCCTGTCGGGCTCTGTCGGGCCCTGTCGGGCTCTGTCGGGCTCTGTCGGGCTCTGTCGGGCTCTACTGGGCCCTGTCGGGCTCTGTCAGGCTCTGTCGGGCTCTGTCGGGCTCTGTCGGGCCCTGTCGGGCCCTGTCGGGCCCTGTCGGGCTCTGTCGGGCTCTACTGGGCTCTGTCGGGCTCCACTGGGCTCTACTGGGCCCTGTCGGGCTCTGTCGGGCTCTGTCGGGCTCTGTCGGGCTCTGTCGGGCTCTACTGGGCCCTGTCGGGCTCTGTCGGGCTCTGTCGGGCCCTGTCGGGCTCTGTCGGGCTCTGTCGGGCTCTGTCGGGCTCTACTGGGCTCTGTCGGGCTCTGTCGGGCCCTGTCGGGCCCTGTCGGGCTCTGTCGGGCTCTGTCGGGCTCTGTCGGGCTCTGCTGGGTCCTGTCGGGCTCTGTCGGGCTCTGTCGGGCCCTGTCGGGCTCTGTCGGGCTCTACTGGGCCCTGTCGGGCTCTGTCGGACTCTGTCGGGCCTGTCGGGCTCTGTCGGGCTCTGTCGGGCTCTGTCGGGCTCTGCTGGGTCCTGTCGGGCTCTGTCGGGCTCTGTCGGCCCCTGTCGGGCTCTGTCGGGCTCTACTGGGCCCTGTCGGGCCCTGTCGGGCTCTGTCGGGCTCTGTCGGGCTCTACTGGGCCCTGTCGGGCCCTGTCGGGCTCTGTCGGGCTCTGTCGGGCTCTGTCGGGCTCTGTCGGGCTCTACTGGGCCCTGTCGGGCTCTGTCGGGCTCTGTCGGGCTCTGTCGGGCTCTACTGGGCCCTGTCGGGCTCTGTCGGGCCCTGTCGGGCTCTGTCGGGCTCTGTCGGGCTCTGTCGGGCTCTGTCGGGCCCTGTCGGGCTCTGTCGGGCTCTACTGGGCCCTGTCGGGCTCTGTCGGGCTCTGTCGGGCTCTGTCGGGCCCTGTCGTGCTCTGTCGGGCTCTGTCGGGCCCTGTTGGGCTCTGACGGACTCTGTCGGGCTCTGCTGGGCCCTGTCGGGCTCTGTCGGGCTCTGTCGGGCTCTATCGGGCTCTGTCGGGCCCTGTCGGGCTCTGTCGGGCTCTGTCGGGCCCTGTCGGACTCTGTCGGGCTCTACTGGGCCCTGTCGGGCCCTGTCGGGCTCTGTCGGGCTCTACTGGGCTAAACTGGGCTCTGTCGGGCCCTGTCGGGCTCTGTCGGGCTCTACTGGGCTCTGTCGGGCTCTGTCGGGCTCTGTCGGGCTCTGTCGGGCCCTGTCGGGCTCTGTCCGGCCCTGTCGGGCTCTGTCGGGCCCTGTCGGGCTCTGTCGGGCCCTGTCGGGCTCTGACGGGGCCTGTCGGGCTCTGTCGGGCTCTGTCGGGCTCTGCTGGGCCCTGTCGGGCTCTGTCGGGCTCTGTCGGGCTCTGTCGGGCTCAACTGGTCTCTGTCGGTTTCTGTCGGGCCCTGTCGGGCTCTGTCGGGCTCTGTCGGGCTCTGCTGGGCCCTGTCGGGCTCTGTCGGGCTCTGTCGGGCTCTGTCGGGCTCTGTCGGGCTCTGCTGGGCCCTGTCGGGCTCTGTCGGGCCCTGTCGGGCCCTGTCGGGCTCTGTCGGGCCCTGTCGGGCTCTGTCGGGCTCTACTGGGCCCTGTCGGGCTCTGTCGGGCTCTACTGGGCTAAACTGGGCCCTGTCGGGCTCTGTCGGGCTCTGTCGGGCCCTGTCGGGCCCTGTCGGGCCCTGTCGGGCTCTGTCGGGCTCTGTCGGGCTCTACTGGGCTCTGTCGGGCTCTGTCGGGCTCTGTCGGGCTCTACTGGGCCCTGTCGGGCTCTGTCAGGCTCTGTCGGGCTCTGTCGGGCTCTGTCGGGCCCTGTCGGGCCCTGTCGGGCCCTGTCGGGCCCTGTCGGGCTCTGTCGGGCTCTGTCGGGCTCTACTGGGCTCTGTCGGGCTCTGTCGGACTCTACTGGGCTCTGTCGGGCTCTACTGGGCCCTGTCGGGCCCTGTCGGGCTCTGTCGGGCTCTGTCGGGCTCTGTCGGGCTCAACTGGTCTCTGTCGGGCTCTGTCGGGCTCTGTCGGGCTCTACTGGGCTTTACTGGGCTCTGTCGGGCTCTGTCGGGCTCTGTCGGGCTCTGTCGGGCCCTGTCGGGCTCTGTCGGGCTCTGTCGGGCCCTGTCGGGCTCTGTCGGGCTCTGTCGGGCTCTGTCGGGCTCTGTCGGGCTCTGTCGGGCTCTACTGGGCCCTGTCGGGCCCTGTCGGGCTCTGTCGGGCTCTGTCGGGCTCTGTCGGGCTCTGTCGGGCTCTGTCGGGCTCTACTGGGCTCTACTGGGCTCTGTCGGGCTCTGTCGGGCTCTGTCGGGCTCTGTCGGGCTCTACTGGGCTCTGTCGGGCTCTGTCGGGCTCTGTCGGGCTCTACTGGGCTCTGTCGGGCTCTGTCGGGCCCTGTCGGGCCCTGTCGGGCTCTGTCGGGCTCTGTCGGGCTCTACTGGGCCCTGTCGGGCTCTGTCGGGCTCTGTCGGGCTCTGTCGGGCTCTGCTGGGTCCTGTCGGGCTCTGTCGGGCTCTGTCGGGTCCTGTCGGGCTCTGTCGGGCTCTGTCGGGCTCTACTGGGCTAAACTGGGCTCTGTCGGGCCCTGTCGGGCCCTGTCGGGCTCTGTCGGGCTCTGTCGGGCCCTGTCGGGCTCTGTCGGGCTCAACTGGTCTCTGTCGGGCTCTGTCGGGCTCTGTCGGGCTCTGTCGCGCTCTGTCGGGCTCTACTGGGCTCTACTGGGCTCTGTCGGGCTCTGTCGGGGTCTACTGGGCCCTGTCGGGCTCTGTCGGGCTCTGTCAGGCCCTGTCGGGCTCTGTCGGGCTCTGTCGGGCTCTGTCGGGCTCTGTCGGGCTCTACTGGGCTCTGTCGGGCTCTGTCGGGCTCTGTCGGGCTCTACTGGGCCCTGTCGGGCTCTGTCGGGCACTGTCGGGCTCTGTCGGGCTCTGTCGGGCTCAACTGGTCTCTGTCGGGCTCTGTCGGGCTCTGTCGGGCTCTGTCGGGCTCTGTCGGGCTCTACTGGGCTCTACTGGGCTCTGTCGGGCTCTGTCGGGATCTACTGGGCCCTGTCGGGCTCTGTCGGGCCCTGTCGGGCCCTGTCGGGATCTGTCGGGCTCTGTCGGGCTCTGTCGGGCTCAACTGGTCTCTGTCGGGCTCTGTCGGACTCTGTCGGGCTCTGTCGGGCTCTACTGGGCTCTACTGGGCTCTGTCGGGCTCTGTCGGGCTCTACTGGGCCCTGTCGGGTTCTGTCGGGCTCTGTCAGGCCCTGTCGGGCCCTGTCGGGCTCTGTCGGGCTCTGTCGGGCTCTGTCGGGTTCTGTCGGGCTCTGTCGGGCTCTGTCGGGCTCTGTCGGGCTCTACTGGGCCCTGTCGGGCTCTGTTGGTCTCTGTCGGGCTCTGCCGGGCCCTGTCGGGCCCTGTCGGGCTCTGTCGGGCCCTGTCGGGCCCTGTCGGGCCCTGTCGGGCTCTGTCGGGCTCTGTCGGGCTCTGTCGGGCTCTGCTGGGTCCTGTCGGGCTCTGTCGGACTCTGTCGGGCCCTGTCGGGCCCTGTCGGGCTCTGTCGGGCTCTGTCGGGCCCTGTCGGGCTCTGTCGGGCTCTACTGGGCCCTGTCGGGCCCTGTCGGGCTCTGTCGGGCTCTGTCGGGCTCTACTGGGCCCTGTCGGGCCCTGTCGGGCTCTGTCGGGCTCTGTCGGGCTCTGTCGGGCTCTGTCGGGCTCTACTGGGCCCTGTCGGGTTCTGTCGGGCTCTGTCGGGCTCTGTCGGGCTCTACTGGGCCCTGTCGGGCCCTGTCGGGCCCTGTCGGGCTCTGTCGGGCTCTGTCGGGCTCTGTCGGGCCCTGTCGGGCTCTGTCGGGCTCTACTGGGCCCTGTCGGGCTCTGTCGGGCTCTGTCGGGCCCTGTCGTGCTCTGTCGGGCTCTGTCGGGCCCTGTTGGGCTCTGACGGACTCTGTCGGGCTCTGCTGGGCTCTGTCGGGCTCTGTCGGGCTCTGTCGGGCTCTGTCGGGCCCTGTCGGGCTCTGTTGGGCTCTGTCGGACTCTGTCGGGCTCTACTGGGCCCTGTCGGGCCCTGTCGGGCCCTGTCGGGCCCTGTCGGGCTCTGTCGGGCTCTGTCGGGCTCTGTCGGGCCCTGTCGGGCTCTGTCGGGCTCTACTGGGCCCTGTCGGGCTCTGTCGGGCTCTGTCGGGCCCTGTCGTGCTCTGTCGGGCTCTGTCGGGCCCTGTTGGGCTCTGACGGACTCTGTCGGGCTCTGCTGGGCTCTGTCGGGCTCTGTCGGGCTCTGTCGGGCTCTGTCGGGCTCTGTCGGGCCCTGTCGGACTCTGTCGGGCTCTACTGGGCCCTGTCGGGCCCTGTCGGGCTCTGTCGGGCTCTACTGGGCTAAACTGGGCTCTGTCGGGCCCTGTCGGGCCCTGTCGGGCCCTGTCGGGCTCTGTCGGGCTCTACTGGGCTCTGTCGGGCTCTGTCGGGCTCTGTCGGGCTCTACTGGGCCCTGTCGGGCTCTGTCCGGCCCTGTCGGGCTCTGTCGGGCTCTGTCGGGCTCTGTCGGGCCCTGTCGGGCTCTGTCGGGCCCTGTCGGGCTCTGACGGGGCCTGTCGGGCTCTGTCGGGCTCTGTCGGGCTCTGCTGGGCCCTGTCGGGCTCTGTCGGGCTCTGTCGGGCTCTGTCGGGTTCTGTCGGGCCCTGTCGGGCTCTGTCGGGCTCTGTCGGGCTCTGCTGGGCCCTGTCGGGCTCTGTCGGGCTCTGTCGGGCTCTGTCGGGCTCTGTCGGGCTCTGCTGGGCCCTGTCGGGCCCTGTCGGGCCCTGTCGGGCTCTGTCGGGCTCTGTCGGGCCCTGTCGGGCTCTGTCGGGCTCTACTGGGCCCTGTCGGGCTCTGACGGGCTCTACTGGGCTAAACTGGGCCCTGTCGGGCTCTGTCGGGCTCTGTCGGGCCCTGTCGGGCCCTGTCGGGCCCTGTCGGGCCCTGTCGGGCTCTGTCGGGCTCTGTCGGGCCCTGTCGGGCCCTGTCGGGTTCTGTCGGGCTCTGTCGGGCTCTACTGGGCTCTGTCGGGCTCTGTCGGGCTCTGTCGGGCTCTACTGGGCCCTGTCGGGCTCTGTCAGGCTCTGTCGGGCTCTGTCGGGCTCTGTCGGGCCCTGTCGGGCCCTGTCGGGCCCTGTCGGGCTCTGTCGGGCTCTACTGGGCTCTGTCGGGCTCCACTGGGCTCTACTGGGCCCTGTCGGGCTCTGTCGGGCTCTGTCGGGCTCTGTCGGGCTCTGTCGGGCTCTACTGGACCCTGTCGGGCCCTGTCGGGCTCTGTCGGGCTCTGTCGGGCCCTGTCGGGCTCTGTCGGGCTCTGTCGGGCTCTGTCGGGCTCTACTGGGCTCTGTCGGGCTCTGTCGGGTTCTACTGGGCTCTGTCGGGCTCTACTGGGCCCTGTCGGGCCCTGTCGGGCTCTGTCGGGCTCTGTCGGGCTCTGTCGGGCTCAACTGGTCTCTGTCGGGCTCTGTCGGGTTCTGTCGGGCTCTGTCGGGCTCTGTCGGGCTCTGTCGGGCTCTACTGGGCTTTACTGGGCTCTGTCGGGCTCTGTCGGGCTCTACTGGGCCCTGTCGGGCTCTGTCGGGCCCTGTCGGGCTCTGTCGGGCTCTGTCGGGCTCTGTCGGGCTCTGTCGGGCTCTACTGGGCCCTGTCGGGCCCTGTCGGGCTCTGTCGGGCTCTGTCGGGCTCTGTCGGGCTCAACTGGTCTCTGTCGGGCTCTGTCGGGCTCTGTCGGGCTCTGTCGGGCTCTGTCGGGCTCAACTGGTCTCTGTCGGGCTCTGTCGGGCTCTGTCGGGCTCTGTCGGGCTCTACTGGGCTCTACTGGGCTCTGTCGGGCTCTACTGGGCCCTGTCGGGCTCTGTCGGGCTCTGTCAGGCCCTGTCGGGCTCTGTCGGGCTCTGTCGGGCTCTGTCGGGCTCTGTCGGGGTCTACTGGGCTCTGTCGGGCTCTGTCGGGCTCTGTCGGGCTCTACTGGGCCCTGTCGGGCTCTGTCGGGCCCTGTCGGGCCCTGTCGGGCTCTGTCGGGCTCTGTCGGGCTCTACTGGGCTCTGTCGGGCTCTGTCGGGCTCTACTGGGCCCTGTCGGTCTCTGTCGGGCTCTGTCGGGCTCTGTCGGGCTCTGCTGGGTCCTGTCGGGCTCTGTCGGGCTCTGTCGGGCTCTGTCGGGCCCTGTCGGGCTCTGTCGGGCTCTACTGGGCCCTGTCGGGTCCTGTCGGGCTCTGTCGGGCTCTGTCGGGCTCTACTGGGCTAAACTGGGCTCTGTCGGGCCCTATCGGGCCCTGTCGGGCTCTGTCGGGCTCTGTCGGGCCCTGTCGGGCTCTGTCGGGCTCTGTCGGGCTCTGTCGGGCTCAACTGGTCTCTGTCGGGCTCTGTCGGGCTCTGTCGGGCTTTGTCGCGCTCTGTCGGGCTCTACTGGGCTCTACTGGGCTCTGTCGGGCTCTGTCGGGGTCTACTGGGCCCTGTTGGGCTCTGTCGGGCTCTGTCAGGCCCTGTCGGGCTCTGTCGGGCTCTGTCGGGCTCTGTCGGGCTCTACTGGGCTCTGTCGGGCTCTGTCGGGCTCTGTCGGGCTCTACTGGGCCCTGTCGGGCTCTGTCGGGCACTGTCGGGCTCTGTCGGGCTCTGTCGGGCTCTGTCGGGCTCTACTGGGCTCTACTGGGCTCTGTCGGGCTCTGTCGGGATCTACTGGGCCCTGTCGGGCTCTGTCGGGCTCTGTCGGGCCCTGTCGGGCTCTGTCGGGCTCTGTCGGGCTCTGTCGGGCTCTGTCGGGCTCAACTGGTCTCTGTCGGGCTCTGTCGGACTCTGTCGGGCTCTGTCGGGCTCTACTGGGCTCTACTGGGCTCTGTCGGGCTCTGTCGGGCTCTACTGGGCCCTGTCGGGCTCTGTCGGGCTCTGTCAGGCCCTGTCGGGCCCTGTCGGGCTCTGTCGGGCTCTGTCGGGCTCTGTCGGGCTCTGTCGGGTTCTGTCGGACTCTGTCGGGCTCTGTCGGGCTCTGTCGGGCTCTACTGGGCTCTGTCGGGCCCTGTCGGGCCCTGTCGGGCCCTGTCGGGCCCTGTCGGGCCCTGTCGAGCTCTGTCGGGCTCTGTCGGGCCCTGTCGGGTTCTGTCGGGCTCTGTCGGGCTCTGTCGGGCTCTACTGGGCCCTGTCGGGCTCTGTCGGTCTCTGTCGGGCTCTGTCGGGCCCTGTCGGGCCCTGTCGGGCTCTGTCGGGCCCTGTCGGGCCCTGTCGGGCTCTGTCGGGCTCTGTCGGGCTCTGTCGGGCTCTGCTGGGTCCTGTCGGGCTCTGTCGGACTCTGTCGGGCCCTGTCGGGCCCTGTCGGGCTCTGTCGGGCTCTGTCGGGCCCTGTCGGGCTCTGTCGGGCTCTACTGGGCCCTGTCGGGCCCTGTCGGGCTCTGTCGGGCTCTGTCGGGCTCTACTGGGCCCTGTCGGGCTCTGTCGGGCTCTGTCGGGCTCTGTCGGGCTCTGTCGGGCTCTACTGGGCCCTGTCGGGTTCTGTCGGGCTCTGTCGGGCTCTGTCGGGCTCTGTCGGGCTCTACTGGGCCCTGTCGGGCTCTGTCGGGCCCTGTCGGGCCCTGTCGGGCTCTGTCGGGCTCTGTCGGGCTCTGTCGGGCTCTGTCGGGCCCTGTCGGGCTCTGTCGGGCTCTACTGGGCCCTGTCGGGCTCTGTCGGGCTCTGTCGGGCTCTGTCGGGCCCTGTCGTGCTCTGTCGGGCTCTGTCCGGCCCTGTTGGGCTCTGACGGACTCTGTCGGGCTCTGCTGGGCTCTGTCGGGCTCTGTCGGTCTCTGTCGGGCTCTGTCGGGCTCTGTCGGGCCCTGTCGGGCTCTGTCGGGCTCTGTCGGGCCCTGTCGGACTCTGTCGGGCTCTACTGGGCCCTGTCGGGCCCTGTCGGGCTCTGTCGGGCTCTACTGGGCTAAACTGGGCTCTGTCGGGCCCTGTCGGGCCCTGTCGGGCCCTGTCGGGCTCTGTCGGGCTCTACTGGGCTCTGTCGGGCTCTGTCGGGCTCTGTCGGGCTCTGTCGGGCCCTGTCGGGCTCTGTCCGGCCCTGTCGGGCTCTGTCGGGCTCTGTCGGGCTCTGTCGGGCCCTGTCGGGCTCTGTCGGGCCCTGTCGGGCTCTGACGGGGCCTGTCAGGCTCTGTCGGGCTCTGTCGGGCTCTGCTGGGCCCTGTCGGGCTCTGTCGGGCTCTGTCGGGCTCTGTCGGGTTCTGTCGGGCCCTGTCGGGCTCTGTCGGGCTCTGTCGGGCTCTGCTGGGCCCTGTTGGGCTCTGTCGGGCTCTGTCGGGCTCTGTCGGGCTCTGTCGGGCTCTGCTGGGCCCTGTCGGGCCCTGTCGGGCCCTGTCGGGCTCTGTCGGGCTCTGTCGGGCCCTGTCGGGCTCTACTGGGCCCTGTCGGGCTCTGTCGGGCTCTACTGGGCTAAACTGGGCCCTGTCGGGCTCTGTCGGGTTCTGTCGGGCTCTGTCGGGCCCTGTCGGGCCCTGTCGGGCCCTGTCGGGCTCTGTCGGGCTCTGTCGGGCCCTGTCGGGCCCTGTCGGGCTCTGTCGGGCTCTGTCGGGCTCTACTGGGCTCTGTCGGGCTCTGTCGGGCTCTGTCGGGCTCTACTGGGCCCTGTCGGGCTCTGTCAGGCTCTGTCGGGCTCTGTCGGGCTCTGTCGGGCCCTGTCGGGCCCTGTCGGGCCCTGTCGGGCCCTGTCGGGCTCTGTCGGGCTCTACTGGGCTCTGTCGGGCTCCACTGGGCTCTACTGGGCCCTGTCGGGCTCTGTCGGGCTCTGTCGGGCTCTGTCGGGCTCTGTCGGGCTCTACTGGGCCCTGTCGGGCCCTGTCGGGCTCTGTCGGGCTCTGTCGGGCCCTGTCGGGCTCTGTCGGGCTCTGTCGGGCTCTACTGGGCTCTGTCGGGCTCTGTCGGGCTCTACTGGGCTCTGTCGGGCTCTACTGGGCCCTGTCGGGCCCTGTCGGGCTCTGTCGGGCTCTGTCGGGCTCAACTGGTCTCTGTCGGGTTCTGTCGGGCTCTGTCGGGCTCTGTCGGGCTCTGTCGGGCTCTACTGGGCTTTACTGGGCTCTGTCGGGCTCTGTCGGGCTCTACTGGGCCCTGTCGGGCTCTGTCGGGCCCTGTCGGGCTCTGTCGGGCTCTGTCGGACTCTGTCGGGCTCTGTCGGGCTCTACTGGGCCCTGTCGGGCCCTGTCGGGCTCTGTCGGGCTCTGTCGGGCTCTGTCGGGCTCAACTGGTCTCTGTCGGGCTCTGTCGGGCTCTGTCGGGCTCTGTCGGGCTCAACTGGTCTCTGTCGGGCTCTGTCGGGCTCTGTCGGGCTCTACTGGGCTCTGTCGGGCTCTGTCGGGCTCTGTCGGGCTCTACTGGGCCCTGTCGGGCTCTGTCAGGCTCTGTCGGGCTCTGTCGGGCTCTGTCGGGCCCTGTCGGGCCCTGTCGGGCCCTGTCGGGCCCTGTCGGGCTCTGTCGGGCTCTACTGGGCTCTGTCGGGCTCCACTGGGCTCTACTGGGCCCTGTCGGGCTCTGTCGGGCTCTGTCGGGCTCTGTCGGGCTCTGTCGGGCTCTACTGGGCCCTGTCGGGCCCTGTCGGGCTCTGTCGGGCTCTGTCGGGCCCTGTCGGGCTCTGTCGGGCTCTGTCGGGCTCTACTGGGCTCTGTCGGGCTCTGTCGGGCTCTACTGGGCTCTGTCGGGCTCTACTGGGCCCTGTCGGGCCCTGTCGGGCTCTGTCGGGCTCTGTCGGGCTCAACTGGTCTCTGTCGGGTTCTGTCGGGCTCTGTCGGGCTCTGTCGGGCTCTGTCGGGCTCTACTGGGCTTTACTGGGCTCTGTCGGGCTCTGTCGGGCTCTACTGGGCCCTGTCGGGCTCTGTCGGGCCCTGTCGGGCTCTGTCGGGCTCTGTCGGACTCTGTCGGGCTCTGTCGGGCTCTACTGGGCCCTGTCGGGCCCTGTCGGGCTCTGTCGGGCTCTGTCGGGCTCTGTCGGGCTCAACTGGTCTCTGTCGGGCTCTGTCGGGCTCTGTCGGGCTCTGTCGGGCTCAACTGGTCTCTGTCGGGCTCTGTCGGGCTCTGTCGGGCTCTGTCGGGCTCTACTGGGCTCTACTGGGCTCTGTCGGGCTCTACTGGGCCCTGTCGGGCTCTGTCGGGCTCTGTCAGGCCCTGTCGGGCTCTGTCGGGCTCTGTCGGGCTCTGTCGGGCTCTGTCGGGCTCTGTCGGGGTCTACTGGGCTCTGTCGGGCTCTGTCGGGCTCTGTCGGGCTCTACTGGGCCCTGTCGGGCTCTGTCGGGCCCTGTCGGGCCCTGTCGGGCTCTGTCGGGCTCTGTCGGGCTCTACTGGGCTCTGTCGGGCTCTGTCGGGCTCTACTGGGCCCTGTCGGGCTCTGTCGGGCTCTGTCGGGCTCTACTGGGCCCTGTCGGGCTCTGTCGGGCTCTGTCGGGCTCTGCTGGGTCCTGTCGGGCTCTGTTGGACTCTGTCGGGCTCTGTCGGGCTCTGTCGGGCTCTGTCGGGCCCTGTCGGGCTCTGTCGGGCTCTACTGGGCCCTGTCGGGTCCTCTCGGGCTCTGTCGGGCTCTACTGGGCTAAACTGGGCTCTGTCAGGCCCTGTCGGGCCCTGTCGGGCCCTGTCGGGCCCTGTCGGGCTCTGTCGCACCCTGTCGGGCTCTGTCGGGCTCTGTCGGGCCCTGTCGGGCTCTGTCGGGCCCTGTCGGGCTCTGTCGGGCTCTGTCGGGCTCTGTCGGGCTCAACTGGTCTCTGTCGGGCTCTGTCGGGCTCTGTCGGGCTCTGTCGGGCTCTGTCGGGCTCTACTGGGCTCTACTGGGATCTGTCGGGCTCTGTCGGGCTCTACTGGGCCCTGTCGGGCTCTGTCGGGCTCTGTCAGGCCCTGTCGGGCTCTGTCGGGCTCTGTCGGGCTCTGTCGGGCTCTGTCGGGCTCTACTGGGCTCTGTCGGGCTCTGTCGGGCTCTGTCGGGCTCTACTGGGCCCTGTCGGGCTCTGTCGGGCCCTGTCGGGCTCTGTCGGGCTCTGTCGGCCTCTGTCGGGCTCTACTGGGCCCTGTCGGGCTCTGTCGGGCTCTGTCGGGCTCTGTCGGGCTCTGTCGGGCTCTGCTGGGTCCTGTCGGGCTCTGTCGGGCTCTGTCGGGCCCTGTCGGGCTCTGTCGGGCTCTACTGGGCCCTGTCGGGCCCTGTCGGGCTCTGTTGGGCTCTGTCGGGCTCTACTGGGCTAAACTGGGCTCTGTCGGGCCCTGTCGGGCCCTGTCGGGCTCTACTGGGCCCTGTCGGGCCCTGTCGGGCTCTGTCGGGCCCTGTCGTGCTCTGTCGGGCCCTGTCGGGCCCTGTCGGGCTCTGTCGGGCTCTGTCGGGCTCTGTCGGGCTCTACTGGGCCCTGTCGGGCTCTGTCGGGCTCTGTCGGGCTCTGTCGGGCTCTACTGGGCCCTGTCGGGCCCTGTCGGGACCTGTCGGGCTCTACTGGGCTCTACTGGGCTCTGTCGGGCTCTGTCGGGCTCTACTGGGCCCTGTCGGGCCCTGTCGGGCCCTGTCGGGCCCCGTCGGGCTCTGTCGGGCTCTGTCGGGCTCTGTCTGGCCCTGTCGGGCATTGTCGGGCTCTGTCAGGCTCTGTCGGGCTCTGTCGGGCTCTACTGGGCCCTGTCGGGCCCTGTCGGGACCTGTCGGGCTCTACTGGGCTCTACTGGGCTCTGTCGGGCTCTGTCGGGCTCTACTGGGCCCTGTCGGGCCCTGTCGGGCCCTGTCGGGCCCCGTCGGGCTCTGTCGGGCTCTGTCGGGCTCTGTCGGGCTCTACTGGGCTCTACTGGGCTCTGTCGGGCTCTGTCGGGGTCTACTGTGCCCTGTCGGGCCCTGTCGGGCCCTGTCGGGCTCTGTCGGGCTCTACTGGGCTCTGTCGGGCCCTGTCGGGCTCTGTCGGGCCCTGTCGGGCTCTGTCGGGCTCTGTCGGGCTCTGTCGGGCTCTGTCGGTCCCTGTCGGGCTCTGTCGGGCTCTACTGGGCTCTGTCGGGCTCTGTCGGGCTCTGTCGGGCTCTGTCGGGCCCTGTCGGGCTCTGTCGGGCTCTGTCGGGCTCTGTCGGGCTCTGTCGGGCTCTACTGGGCTCTACTGGGCTCTGTCGGGCTCTGTCGGGCTCTACTGGGCCCTGTCGGGCTCTGTCGGGCTCTGTCAGGCCCTATCGGGCTCTGTCGGGCTCTGTCGGGCTCTGTCGAGCTCTGTCGGTCTCTGTCGGGCTCTACTGGGCTCTGTCGGGCTCTGTCGGGCTCTGTCGGGCTCTACTGGGCCCTGTCGGGCTCTGTCGGGCCCTGTCGGGCTCTGTCGGGCTCTGTCGGGCTCTGTCGGGCTCTACTGGGCCCTGTCGGGCTCTGTCGGGCTCTGTCGGGCTCTGTCGGGCTCTGCTGGGTCCTGTCGGGCTCTGTCGGGCTCTGTCGGGCCCTGTCGGGCTCTACTGGGACCTGTCGGGCTCTGTCGGTCTCTGTCGGGCTCTACTGGGCCCTGTCGGGCCCTGTCGGGCCCTGTCGGGCCCTGTCGGGCTCTGTCGGGCTCTGTCGGGCTCTGTCGGGCTCAACTGGTCTCTGTCGGGCTCTGTCGGGCTCTGTCGGGCTCTACTGGGCCGTGTCGGGCTCTGTCGGGCTCTGTCGGGCCCTGTCGGGCCCTGTCGGGCTCTGTCGGGCTCTGTCGGGTTCTGTCGGGTTCTGTCGGGCTCTGTCGGGCTCTGTCGGGCTCTGTCGGGCTCTACTGGGCTCTGTCGGGCCCTGTCGGGCCCTGTCGGGCCCTGTCGGGCCCTGTCGGGCTCTGTCGGGCTCTGTCGGGCCCTGTCGGGTTCTGTCGGGCTCTGTCGGGCTCTGTCGGGCTCTACTGGGCCCTGTCGGGCTCTGTCGGGCTCTGTCGGGCTCTGTCGGGCTCTGCTGGGTCCTGTCGGGCTCTGTCGGACTCTGTCGGGCCCTGTCGGGCCCTGTCGGGCTCTGTCGGGCTCTGTCGGTCCCTGTCGGGCTCTGTCGGGCTCTACTGGGCCCTGTCGGGCCCTGTCGGGCTCTGTCGGGCTCTGTCGGGCTCTACTGGGCCCTGTCGGGCCCTGTCGGGCTCTGTCGGGCTCTGTCGGGCTCTGTCGGGCTCTGTCGGGCTCTACTGGGCCCTGTCGGGTTCTGTCGGGCTCTGTCGGGCTCTGTCGGGCTCTGTCGGGCTCTGTCGGGCTCTACTGGGCCCTGTCGGGCTCTGTCGGGCTCTGTCGGGCCCTGTCGGGCCCTGTCGGGCTCTGTCGGGCTCTACTGGGCCCTGTCGGGCTCTGTCGGGCTCTGTCGGGCCCTGTCGTGCTCTGTCGGGCTCTGTCGGGCCCTGTTGGGCTCTGACGGACTCTGTCGGGCTCTGCTGGGCCCTGTCGGGCTCTGTCGGGCTCTGTCGGGTTCTGTCGGGCCCTGTCGGGCTCTGTCGGGCCCTGTCGGGCTCTGTCGGGCTCTGTCAGGCCCTGTCGGGCTCTGTCGGGCTCTACTGGGCCCTGTCGGGCCCTGTGGGGCTCTGTCGGGCTCTACTGGGCTAAACTGGGCTCTGTCGGGCCCTGTCGGGCCCTGTCGGGCCCTGTCGGGCTCTGTCGGGCTCTACTGGGCTCTGTCGGGCTCTGTCGGGCTCTGTCGGGCCCTGTCGGGCTCTGTCCGGCCCTGTCGGGCTCTGTCGGGCCCTGTCGGGCTCTGTCGGGCCCTGTCGGGCTCTGACGGGCCCTGTCGGGCTCTGTCGGGCTCTGTCGGGCTCTGCTGGGCCCTGTCGGGCTCTGTCGGGCTCTGTCGGGCTCTACTGGGCTCTGTCGGGCTCTGTCGGGCCCTGTCGGGCTCTGTCGGGCTCTGCTGGGCCCTGTCGGGCTCTGTCGGGCTCTGTCGGGCTCTGTCGGGCTCTGCTGGGCCCTGTCGGGCTCTGTCGGGCTCTGTCGGGCTCTGTCGGGCCCTGTCGGGCCCTGTCGGGCTCTGTCGGGCCCTGTCGGGCTCTGTCGGGCTCTACTGGGCCCTGTCGGGCTCTGTCGGGCTCTACTGGGCTAAACTGGGCCCTGTCGGGCTCTGTCGGGCTCTGTCGGGCCCTGTCGGGCCCTGTCGGGCCCTGTCGGGCTCTGTCGGGCTCTGTCGGGCTCTACTGGGCTCTGTCGGGCTCTACTGGGCTCTGTCGGGCTCTACTGGGCTCTACTGGGCCCTGTCGGGCTCTGTCGGGCTCTGTCGGGCTCTGTCGGGCTCTGTCGGGCTCTACTGGGCCCTGTCGGGCCCTGTCGGGCTCTGTCGGGCTCTGTCGGGCCCTGTCGGGCTCTGTCGGGCTCTGTCGGGCTCTACTGGGCTCTGTCGGGCTCTACTGGGCCCTGTCGGGCCCTGTCGGGCTCTGTCGGGCTCTGTCGGGCTCTGTCGGGCTCAACTGGTCTCTGTCGGGCTCTGTCGGGTTCTGTCGGGCTCTGTCGGGCTCTGTCGGGCTCTGTCGGGCTCTGTCGGGCTCTACTGGGCCCTGTCGGGTTCTGTCGGGCTCTGTCGGGCTCTGTCGGGCTCTGTCGGGCTCTGTCGGGCTCTACTGGGCCCTGTCGGGCTCTGTCGGGCTCTGTCGGGCCCTGTCGGGCCCTGTCGGGCTCTGTCGGGCTCTACTGGGCCCTGTCGGGCTCTGTCGGGCTCTGTCGGGCCCTGTCGTGCTCTGTCGGGCTCTGTCGGGCCCTGTTGGGCTCTGACGGACTCTGTCGGGCTCTGCTGGGCCCTGTCGGGCTCTGTCGGGCTCTGTCGGGTTCTGTCGGGCCCTGTCGGGCTCTGTCGGGCCCTGTCGGGCTCTGTCGGGCTCTGTCAGGCCCTGTCGGGCTCTGTCGGGCTCTACTGGGCCCTGTCGGGCCCTGTGGGGCTCTGTCGGGCTCTACTGGGCTAAACTGGGCTCTGTCGGGCCCTGTCGGGCCCTGTCGGGCCCTGTCGGGCTCTGTCGGGCTCTACTGGGCTCTGTCGGGCTCTGTCGGGCTCTGTCGGGCCCTGTCGGGCTCTGTCCGGCCCTGTCGGGCTCTGTCGGGCCCTGTCGGGCTCTGTCGGGCCCTGTCGGGCTCTGACGGGCCCTGTCGGGCTCTGTCGGGCTCTGTCGGGCTCTGCTGGGCCCTGTCGGGCTCTGTCGGGCTCTGTCGGGCTCTACTGGGCTCTGTCGGGCTCTGTCGGGCCCTGTCGGGCTCTGTCGGGCTCTGCTGGGCCCTGTCGGGCTCTGTCGGGCTCTGTCGGGCTCTGTCGGGCTCTGCTGGGCCCTGTCGGGCTCTGTCGGGCTCTGTCGGGCTCTGTCGGGCCCTGTCGGGCCCTGTCGGGCTCTGTCGGGCCCTGTCGGGCTCTGTCGGGCTCTACTGGGCCCTGTCGGGCTCTGTCGGGCTCTACTGGGCTAAACTGGGCCCTGTCGGGCTCTGTCGGGCTCTGTCGGGCCCTGTCGGGCCCTGTCGGGCCCTGTCGGGCTCTGTCGGGCTCTGTCGGGCTCTACTGGGCTCTGTCGGGCTCTACTGGGCTCTGTCGGGCTCTACTGGGCTCTACTGGGCCCTGTCGGGCTCTGTCGGGCTCTGTCGGGCTCTGTCGGGCTCTGTCGGGCTCTACTGGGCCCTGTCGGGCCCTGTCGGGCTCTGTCGGGCTCTGTCGGGCCCTGTCGGGCTCTGTCGGGCTCTGTCGGGCTCTACTGGGCTCTGTCGGGCTCTACTGGGCCCTGTCGGGCCCTGTCGGGCTCTGTCGGGCTCTGTCGGGCTCTGTCGGGCTCAACTGGTCTCTGTCGGGCTCTGTCGGGTTCTGTCGGGCTCTGTCGGGCTCTGTCGGGCTCTGTCGGGCTCTACTGGGCTTTACTGGGCTCTGTCGGGGTCTGTCGGGCTCTACTGGGCCCTGTCGGGCTCTGTCGGGCTCTGTCGGGCTCTGTAGGGCCCTGTCGGGCTCTGTCGGGCTCTGTCGGGCTCTACTGGGCTCTGTCGGGCTCTGTCGGGCTCTGTCGGGCTCTGTCGGGCTCTACTGGGCCCTGTCGGGCCCTGTCGGGCTCTGTCGGGCTCTGTCGGGCTCTGTCGGGCTCAACTGGTCTCTGTCGGGCTCTGCTGGGCCCTGTCGGGCTCTGTCGGGCTCTGTCGGGCTCTGTCGGGCTCTGTCGGGCTCTGCTGGGCCCTGTCGGGCCCTGTCGGGCCCTGTCGGGCTCTGTCGGGCTCTGTCGGGCCCTGTCGGGCTCTGTCGGGCTCTACTGGGCCCTGTCGGGCTCTGTCGGGCTCTACTGGGCTAAACTGGGCCCTGTCGGGCTCTGTCGGGCTCTGTCGGGCCCTGTCGGGCCCTGTCGGGCCCTGTCGGGCTCTGTCGGGCTCTGTCGGGCCCTGTCGGGCCCTGTCGGGCTCTGTCGGGCTCTGTCGGGCTCTACTGGGCTCTGTCGGGCTCTGTCGGGCTCTGTCGGGCTCTACTGGGCCCTGTCGGGCTCTGTCAGGCTCTGTCGGGCTCTGTCGGGCCCTGTCGGGCCCTGTCGGGCCCTGTCGGGCTCTGTCGGGCTCTACTGGGCTCTGTCGGGCTCCACTGGGCTCTACTGGGCCCTGTCGGGCTCTGTCGGGCTCTGTCGGGCTCTGTCGGGCTTTGTCGGGCTCTACTGGGCCCTGTCGGGCCCTGTCGGGCTCTGTCGGGCTCTGTCGGGCCCTGTCGGGTTCTGTCGGGCTCTGTCGGGCTCTGTCGGGCTCTACTGGGCCCTGTCGGGCTCTGTCGGGCTCTGTCGGGCTCTGTCGGGCTCTGCTGGGTCCTGTCGGGCTCTGTCGGACTCTGTCGGGCCCTGTCGGGCCCTGTCGGGCTCTGTCGGGCTCTGTCGGTCCCTGTCGGGCTCTGTCGGGCTCTACTGGGCCCTGTCGGGCCCTGTCGGGCTCTGTCGGGCTCTGTCGGGCTCTACTGGGCCCTGTCGGGCCCTGTCGGGCTCTGTCGGGCTCTGTCGGGCTCTGTCGGGCTCTGTCGGGCTCTACTGGGCCCTGTCGGGTTCTGTCGGGCTCTGTCGGGCTCTGTCGGGCTCTGTCGGGCTCTGTCGGGCTCTACTGGGCCCTGTCGGGCTCTGTCGGGCTCTGTCGGGCCCTGTCGGGCCCTGTCGGGCTCTGTCGGGCTCTACTGGGCCCTGTCGGGCTCTGTCGGGCTCTGTCGGGCCCTGTCGTGCTCTGTCGGGCTCTGTCGGGCCCTGTTGGGCTCTGACGGACTCTGTCGGGCTCTGCTGGGCCCTGTCGGGCTCTGTCGGGCTCTGTCGGGTTCTGTCGGGCCCTGTCGGGCTCTGTCGGGCCCTGTCGGGCTCTGTCGGGCTCTGTCAGGCCCTGTCGGGCTCTGTCGGGCTCTACTGGGCCCTGTCGGGCCCTGTGGGGCTCTGTCGGGCTCTACTGGGCTAAACTGGGCTCTGTCGGGCCCTGTCGGGCCCTGTCGGGCCCTGTCGGGCTCTGTCGGGCTCTACTGGGCTCTGTCGGGCTCTGTCGGGCTCTGTCGGGCCCTGTCGGGCTCTGTCCGGCCCTGTCGGGCTCTGTCGGGCCCTGTCGGGCTCTGTCGGGCCCTGTCGGGCTCTGACGGGCCCTGTCGGGCTCTGTCGGGCTCTGTCGGGCTCTGCTGGGCCCTGTCGGGCTCTGTCGGGCTCTGTCGGGCTCTACTGGGCTCTGTCGGGCTCTGTCGGGCCCTGTCGGGCTCTGTCGGGCTCTGCTGGGCCCTGTCGGGCTCTGTCGGGCTCTGTCGGGCTCTGTCGGGCTCTGCTGGGCCCTGTCGGGCTCTGTCGGGCTCTGTCGGGCTCTGTCGGGCCCTGTCGGGCCCTGTCGGGCTCTGTCGGGCCCTGTCGGGCTCTGTCGGGCTCTACTGGGCCCTGTCGGGCTCTGTCGGGCTCTACTGGGCTAAACTGGGCCCTGTCGGGCTCTGTCGGGCTCTGTCGGGCCCTGTCGGGCCCTGTCGGGCCCTGTCGGGCTCTGTCGGGCTCTGTCGGGCTCTACTGGGCTCTGTCGGGCTCTACTGGGCTCTGTCGGGCTCTACTGGGCTCTACTGGGCCCTGTCGGGCTCTGTCGGGCTCTGTCGGGCTCTGTCGGGCTCTGTCGGGCTCTACTGGGCCCTGTCGGGCCCTGTCGGGCTCTGTCGGGCTCTGTCGGGCCCTGTCGGGCTCTGTCGGGCTCTGTCGGGCTCTACTGGGCTCTGTCGGGCTCTACTGGGCCCTGTCGGGCCCTGTCGGGCTCTGTCGGGCTCTGTCGGGCTCTGTCGGGCTCAACTGGTCTCTGTCGGGCTCTGTCGGGTTCTGTCGGGCTCTGTCGGGCTCTGTCGGGCTCTGTCGGGCTCTACTGGGCTTTACTGGGCTCTGTCGGGCTCTGTCGGGCTCTACTGGGCCCTGTCGGGCTCTGTCGGGCTCTGTCGGGCTCTGTAGGGCCCTGTCGGGCTCTGTCGGGCTCTGTCGGGCTCTACTGGGCTCTGTCGGGCTCTGTCGGGCTCTGTCGGGCTCTGTCGGGCTCTACTGGGCCCTGTCGGGCCCTGTCGGGCTCTGTCGGGCTCTGTCGGGCTCTGTCGGGCTCAACTGGTCTCTGTCGGGCTCTGCTGGGCCCTGTCGGGCTCTGTCGGGCTCTGTCGGGCTCTGTCGGGCTCTGTCGGGCTCTGCTGGGCCCTGTCGGGCCCTGTCGGGCCCTGTCGGGCTCTGTCGGGCTCTGTCGGGCCCTGTCGGGCTCTGTCGGGCTCTACTGGGCCCTGTCGGGCTCTGTCGGGCTCTACTGGGCTAAACTGGGCCCTGTCGGGCTCTGTCGGGCTCTGTCGGGCCCTGTCGGGCCCTGTCGGGCCCTGTCGGGCTCTGTCGGGCTCTGTCGGGCCCTGTCGGGCCCTGTCGGGCTCTGTCGGGCTCTGTCGGGCTCTACTGGGCTCTGTCGGGCTCTGTCGGGCTCTGTCGGGCTCTACTGGGCCCTGTCGGGCTCTGTCAGGCTCTGTCGGGCTCTGTCGGGCTCTGTCGGGCCCTGTCGGGCCCTGTCGGGCCCTGTCGGGCTCTGTCGGGCTCTACTGGGCTCTGTCGGGCTCCACTGGGCTCTACTGGGCCCTGTCGGGCTCTGTCGGGCTCTGTCGGGCTCTGTCGGGCTTTGTCGGGGTCTACTGGGCCCTGTCGGGCCCTGTCGGGCTCTGTCGGGCTCTGTCGGGCCCTGTCGGGCTCTGTCGGGCTCTGTCGGGCTCTGTCGGGCTCTACTGGGCTCTGTCGGGCTCTGTCGGGCTCTACTGGGCTCTGTCGGGCTCTACTGGGCCCTGTCGGGCCCTGTCGGGCTCTGTCGGGCTCTGTCGGGCTCAACTGGTCTCTGTCGGGCTCTGTCGGGTTCTGTCGGGCTCTGTCGGGCTCTGTCGGGCTCTGTCGGGCTCTACTGGGCTTTACTGGGCTCTGTCGGGCTCTGTCGGGCTCTACTGGGCCCTGTCGGGCTCTGTCGGGCCCTGTCGGGCTCTGTCGGGCTCTGTCGGGCTCTGTCGGGCTCTGTCGGGCTCTACTGGGCCCTGTCGGGCCCTGTCGGGCTCTGTCGGGCTCTGTCGGGCTCTGTCGGGCTCAACTGGTCTCTGTCGGGCTCTGTCGGGCTCTGTCGGGCTCTGTCGGGCTCTGTCGGGCTCAACTGGTCTCTGTCGGGCTCTGTCGGGCTCTGTCGGGCTCTGTCGGGCTCTGTCGGGCTCTACTGGGCTCTACTGGGCTCTGTCGGGCTCTACTGGGCCCTGTCGGGCTCTGTCGGGCTCTGTCAGGCCCTGTCGGGCTCTGTCGGGCTCTGTCGGGCTCTGTCGGGCTCTGTCGGGCTCTGTCGGGCTCTACTGGGCCCTGTCGGGCTCTGTCGGGCCCTGTCGGGCCCTGTCGGGCTCTGTCGGGCTCTGTCGGGCTCTACTGGGCTCTGTCGGGCTCTGTCGGGCTCTGTCGGGCTCTGTCGGGCTCTACTGGGCTCTGTCGGGCTCTATCGGGCCCTGTCGGGCTCTGTCGGGCTCTACTGGGCCCTGTCGGGCTCTGTCGGGCTCTGTCGGGCTCTGTCGGGCTCTACTGGGCCCTGTCGGGCTCCGTCGGGCTCTGTCGGGCTCTGCTGGGTCCTGTCGGGCTCTGTCGGACTCTGTCGGGCTCTGTCGGGCTCTGTCGGGCTCTGTCGGGCCCTGTCGGGCTCTGTCGGGCTCTACTGGGCCCTGTCGGGTCCTGTCGGGCTCTGTCGGGCTCTACTGGGCTAAACTGGGCTCTGTCGGGCCCTGTCGGGCCCTGTCGGGCTCTGTCGGGCCCTGTCGGGCTCTGTCGGGCTCTGTCGGGCCCTGTCGGGCTCTGTCGGGCCCTGTCGGGCTCTGTCGGGCTCTGTCGGGCTCTGTCGGGCTCAACTGGTCTCTGTCGGGCTCTGTCGGGCTCTGTCGGGCTCTACTGGGCTCTACTGGGATCTGTCGGGCTCTGTCGGGCTCTACTGGGCCCTGTCGGGCTCTGTCGGGCTCTGTCAGGCCCTGTCGGGCTCTGTCGGGCTCTGTCGGGCTCTGTCGGGCTCTGTCGGGCTCTACTGGGCTCTGTCGGGCTCTGTCGGGCTCTGTCGGGCTCTACTGGGCCCTGTCGGGCTCTGTCGGGCCCTGTCGGGCTCTGTCGGGCTCTGTCGGGCTCTGTCGGGCTCTACTGGGCCCTGTCGGGCTCTGTCGGGCTCTGTCGGGCTCTGTCGGGCTCTGCTGGGTCCTGTCGGGCTCTGTCGGGCTCTGTCGGGCCCTGTCGGGCTCTGTCGGGCTCTACTGGGCCCTGTCGGGTCCTGTCGGGCTCTGTCGGGCTCTGTCGGGCTCTACTGGGCTAAACTGGGCTCTGTCGGGCCCTGTCGGGCCCTGTCGGGCTCTACTGGGCCCTGTCGGGCCCTGTCGGGCTCTGTCGGGCCCTGTCGTGCTCTGTCGGGCCCTGTCGGGCCCTGTCGGGCCCTGTCGGGCTCTGTCGGGCTCTGTCGGGCTCTACTGGGCCCTGTCGGGCTCTGTCGGGCTCTGTCGGGCTCTGTCGGGCTCTACTGGGCCCTGTCGGGCCCTGTCGGGACCTGTCGGGCTCTACTGGGCTCTACTGGGCTCTGTCGGGCTCTGTCGGGCTCTACTGGGCCCTGTCGGGCCCTGTCGGGCCCTGTCGGGCTCTGTCGGGCCCTGTCGGGCCCCGTCGGGCTCTGTCGGGCTCTGTCGGGCTCTGTCTGGCCCTGTCGGGCCCTGTCGGGCTCTGTCAGGCTCTGTCGGGCTCTGTCGGGCTCTACTGGGCCCTGTCGGGCCCTGTCGGGACCTGTCGGGCTCTACTGGGCTCTACTGGGCTCTGTCGGGCTCTGTCGGGCTCTACTGGGCCCTGTCGGGCCCCGTCGGGCTCTGTCGGGCTCTGTCGGGCTCTGTCGGGCTCTACTGGGCTCTACTGGGCTTTGTCGGGCTCTGTCGGGGTCTACTGTGCCCTGTCGGGCCCTGTCGGGCCCTGTCGGGCTCTGTCGGGCTCTACTGGGCTCTGTCGGGCCCTGTCGGGCTCTGTCGGGCCCTGTCGGGCTCTGTCGGGCTCTGTCGGGCTCTGTCGTGCCCTGTCGGGCCCTGTCGGGCTCTGTCGGGCTCTACTGGGCTCTGTCGGGCTCTGTCGGGCTCTGTCGGGCCCTGTCAGGCTCTGTCGGGCTCTGTCGGGCTCTGTCGGGCTCTACTGGGCTCTACTGGGCTCTGTCGGGCTCTGTCGGGCTCTACTGGGCCCTGTCGGGCTCTGTCGGGCTCTGTCAGGCCCTATCGGGCTCTGTCGGGCTCTGTCGGGCTCTGTCGGGCTCTGTCGGTCTCTGTCGGGCTCTACTGGGCTCTGTCGGGCTCTGTCGGGCTCTGTCGGGCTCTACTGGGCCCTGTCGGGCTCTGTCGGGCCCTGTCGGGCTCTGTCGGGCTCTGTCGGGCTCTGTCGGGCTCTACTGGGCCCTGTCGGGCTCTGTCGGGCTCTGTCGGGCTCTGTCGGGCTCTGCTGGGTCCTGTCGGGCTCTGTCGGGCTCTGTCGGGCCCTGTCGGGCTCTGTCGGGCTCTGTCGGGCTCTACTGGGCTCTGTCGGGCTCTGTCGGTCTCTGTCGGGCTCTACTGGGCCCTGTCGGGCCCTGTCGGGCCCTGTCGGGCTCTGTCGGGCTCTGTCGGGCTCTGTCGGGCTCAACTGGTCTCTGTCGGGCTCTGTCGGGCTCTGTCGGGCTCTGTCGGGCTCTGTCGGGCTCTACTCGGCCGTGTCGGGCCCTGTCGGGCCCTGTCGGGCCCTGTCGGGCTCTGTCGGGCTCTGTCGGGCTCTGTCGGGTTCTGTCGGGTTCTGTCGGGCTCTTTCGGGCTCTGTCGGGCTCTGTCGGGCTCTACTGGGCTCTGTCGGGCCCTGTCGGGCCCTGTCGGGCTCTGTCGGGCTCTGTCGGGCTCTACTGGGCCCTGTCGGGTCCTGTCGGGCTCTGTCGGGCTCTACTGGGCTAAACTGGGCTCTGTCGGGCCCTGTCGGGCCCTGTCGGGCCCTGTCGGGCCCTGTCGGGCTCTGTCGGGCCCTGTCGGGCTCTGTCGGGCTCTGTCGGGCCCTGTCGGGCTCTGTCGGGCCCTGTCGGGCTCTGTCGGGCTCTGTCGGGCCCTGTCGGGCTCAACTGGTCTCTGTCGGGCTCTGTCGGGCTCTGTCGGGCTCTACTGGGCTCTGTCGGGCCCTGTCGGGCTCTGTCGGGCTCTACTGGGCCCTGTCGGGCTCTGTCGGGCTCTGTCAGGCCCTGTCGGGCTCTGTCGGGCTCTGTCGGGCTCTGTCGGGCTCTGTCGGGCTCTACTGGGCTCTGTCGGGCTCTGTCGGGCTCTGTCGGGCTCTACTGGGCCCTGTCGGGCTCTGTCGGGCCCTGTCGGGCTCTGTCGGGCTCTGTCGGGCTCTGTCGGGCTCTACTGGGCCCTGTCGGGCTCTGTCGGGCTCTGTCGGGCTCTGTCGGGCTCTGCTGGGTCCTGTCGGGCTCTGTCGGGCTCTGTCGGGCCCTGTCGGGCTCTGTCGGGCTCTACTGGGCCCTGTCGGGTCCTGTCGGGCTCTGTCGGGCTCTGTCGGGCCCTGTCGGGTTCTGTCGGGCTCTGTCGGGCTCTGTCGGGCTCTACTGGGCCCTGTCGGGCTCTGTCGGGCTCTGTCGGGCTCTGTCGGGCTCTGCTGGGTCCTGTCGGGCTCTGTCGGACTCTGTCGGGCCCTGTCGGGCCCTGTCGGGCTCTGTCGGGCTCTGTCGGTCCCTGTCGGGCTCTGTCGGGCTCTACTGGGCCCTGTCGGGCCCTGTCGGGCTCTGTCGGGCTCTGTCGGGCTCTACTGGGCCCTGTCGGGCCCTGTCGGGCTCTGTCGGGCTCTGTCGGGCTCTGTCGGGCTCTGTCGGGCTCTACTGGGCCCTGTCGGGTTCTGTCGGGCTCTGTCGGGCTCTGTCGGGCTCTGTCGGGCTCTGTCGGGCTCTACTGGGCCCTGTCGGGCTCTGTCGGGCTCTGTCGGGCCCTGTCGGGCCCTGTCGGGCTCTGTCGGGCTCTACTGGGCCCTGTCGGGCTCTGTCGGGCTCTGTCGGGCCCTGTCGTGCTCTGTCGGGCTCTGTCGGGCCCTGTTGGGCTCTGACGGACTCTGTCGGGCTCTGCTGGGCCCTGTCGGGCTCTGTCGGGCTCTGTCGGGTTCTGTCGGGCCCTGTCGGGCTCTGTCGGGCCCTGTCGGGCTCTGTCGGGCTCTGTCAGGCCCTGTCGGGCTCTGTCGGGCTCTACTGGGCCCTGTCGGGCCCTGTGGGGCTCTGTCGGGCTCTACTGGGCTAAACTGGGCTCTGTCGGGCCCTGTCGGGCCCTGTCGGGCCCTGTCGGGCTCTGTCGGGCTCTACTGGGCTCTGTCGGGCTCTGTCGGGCTCTGTCGGGCCCTGTCGGGCTCTGTCCGGCCCTGTCGGGCTCTGTCGGGCCCTGTCGGGCTCTGTCGGGCCCTGTCGGGCTCTGACGGGCCCTGTCGGGCTCTGTCGGGCTCTGTCGGGCTCTGCTGGGCCCTGTCGGGCTCTGTCGGGCTCTGTCGGGCTCTACTGGGCTCTGTCGGGCTCTGTCGGGCCCTGTCGGGCTCTGTCGGGCTCTGCTGGGCCCTGTCGGGCTCTGTCGGGCTCTGTCGGGCTCTGTCGGGCTCTGCTGGGCCCTGTCGGGCTCTGTCGGGCTCTGTCGGGCTCTGTCGGGCCCTGTCGGGCCCTGTCGGGCTCTACTGGGCCCTGTCGGGCTCTGTCGGGCTCTACTGGGCCCTGTCGGGCTCTGTCGGGCTCTACTGGGCTAAACTGGGCCCTGTCGGGCTCTGTCGGGCTCTGTCGGGCCCTGTCGGGCCCTGTCGGGCCCTGTCGGGCTCTGTCGGGCTCTGTCGGGCTCTACTGGGCTATGTCGGGCTCTACTGGGCTCTGTCGGGCTCTACTGGGCTCTACTGGGCCCTGTCGGGCTCTGTCGGGCTCTGTCGGGCTCTGTCGGGCTCTGTCGGGCTCTACTGGGCTCTGTCGGGCTCTACTGGGCTCTGTCGGGCTCTACTGGGCCCTGTCGGGCTCTGTCGGGCTCTGTCGGGCTCTGTCGGGCTCTGTCGGGCCCTGTCGGGCTCTGTCGGGCTCTGTCGGGCCCTGTCGGGCTCTGTCGGGCTCTGTCGGGCTCTACTGGGCTCTGTCGGGCTCTACTGGGCCCTGTCGGGCCCTGTCGGGCTCTGTCGGGCTCTGTCGGGCTCTGTCGGGCTCAACTGGTCTCTGTCGGGCTCTGTCGGGTTCTGTCGGGCTCTGTCGGGCTCTGTCGGGCTCTGTCGGGCTCTACTGGGCTTTACTGGGCTCTGTCGGGCTCTGTCGGGCTCTACTGGGCCCTGTCGGGCTCTGTCGGGCTCTGTCGGGCTCTGTAGGGCCCTGTCGGGCTCTGTCGGGCTCTGTCGGGCTCTACTGGGCTCTGTCGGGCTCTGTCGGGCTCTGTCGGGCTCTGTCGGGCTCTACTGGGCCCTGTCGGGCCCTGTCGGGCTCTGTCGGGCTCTGTCGGGCTCTGTCGGGCTCAACTGGTCTCTGTCGGGCTCTGCTGGGCCCTGTCGGGCTCTGTCGGGCTCTGTCGGGCTCTGTCGGGCTCTGTCGGGCTCTGCTGGGCCCTGTCGGGCCCTGTCGGGCCCTGTCGGGCTCTGTCGGGCTCTGTCGGGCCCTGTCGGGCTCTGTCGGGCTCTACTGGGCCCTGTCGGGCTCTGTCGGGCTCTACTGGGCTAAACTGGGCCCTGTCGGGCTCTGTCGGGCTCTGTCGGGCCCTGTCGGGCCCTGTCGGGCCCTGTCGGGCTCTGTCGGGCTCTGTCGGGCCCTGTCGGGCCCTGTCGGGCTCTGTCGGGCTCTGTCGGGCTCTACTGGGCTCTGTCGGGCTCTGTCGGGCTCTGTCGGGCTCTACTGGGCCCTGTCGGGCTCTGTCAGGCTCTGTCGGGCTCTGTCGGGCCCTGTCGGGCCCTGTCGGGCCCTGTCGGGCTCTGTCGGGCTCTACTGGGCTCTGTCGGGCTCCACTGGGCTCTACTGGGCCCTGTCGGGCTCTGTCGGGCTCTGTCGGGCTCTGTCGGGCTTTGTCGGGCTCTACTGGGCCCTGTCGGGCCCTGTCGGGCTCTGTCGGGCTCTGTCGGGCCCTGTCGGGTTCTGTCGGGCTCTGTCGGGCTCTGTCGGGCTCTACTGGGCCCTGTCGGGCTCTGTCGGGCTCTGTCGGGCTCTGTCGGGCTCTGCTGGGTCCTGTCGGGCTCTGTCGGACTCTGTCGGGCCCTGTCGGGCCCTGTCGGGCTCTGTCGGGCTCTGTCGGTCCCTGTCGGGCTCTGTCGGGCTCTACTGGGCCCTGTCGGGCCCTGTCGGGCTCTGTCGGGCTCTGTCGGGCTCTACTGGGCCCTGTCGGGCCCTGTCGGGCTCTGTCGGGCTCTGTCGGGCTCTGTCGGGCTCTGTCGGGCTCTACTGGGCCCTGTCGGGTTCTGTCGGGCTCTGTCGGGCTCTGTCGGGCTCTGTCGGGCTCTGTCGGGCTCTACTGGGCCCTGTCGGGCTCTGTCGGGCTCTGTCGGGCCCTGTCGGGCCCTGTCGGGCTCTGTCGGGCTCTACTGGGCCCTGTCGGGCTCTGTCGGGCTCTGTCGGGCCCTGTCGTGCTCTGTCGGGCTCTGTCGGGCCCTGTTGGGCTCTGACGGACTCTGTCGGGCTCTGCTGGGCCCTGTCGGGCTCTGTCGGGCTCTGTCGGGTTCTGTCGGGCCCTGTCGGGCTCTGTCGGGCCCTGTCGGGCTCTGTCGGGCTCTGTCAGGCCCTGTCGGGCTCTGTCGGGCTCTACTGGGCCCTGTCGGGCCCTGTGGGGCTCTGTCGGGCTCTACTGGGCTAAACTGGGCTCTGTCGGGCCCTGTCGGGCCCTGTCGGGCCCTGTCGGGCTCTGTCGGGCTCTACTGGGCTCTGTCGGGCTCTGTCGGGCTCTGTCGGGCCCTGTCGGGCTCTGTCCGGCCCTGTCGGGCTCTGTCGGGCCCTGTCGGGCTCTGTCGGGCCCTGTCGGGCTCTGACGGGCCCTGTCGGGCTCTGTCGGGCTCTGTCGGGCTCTGCTGGGCCCTGTCGGGCTCTGTCGGGCTCTGTCGGGCTCTACTGGGCTCTGTCGGGCTCTGTCGGGCCCTGTCGGGCTCTGTCGGGCTCTGCTGGGCCCTGTCGGGCTCTGTCGGGCTCTGTCGGGCTCTGTCGGGCTCTGCTGGGCCCTGTCGGGCTCTGTCGGGCTCTGTCGGGCTCTGTCGGGCCCTGTCGGGCCCTGTCGGGCTCTGTCGGGCCCTGTCGGGCTCTGTCGGGCTCTACTGGGCCCTGTCGGGCTCTGTCGGGCTCTACTGGGCTAAACTGGGCCCTGTCGGGCTCTGTCGGGCTCTGTCGGGCCCTGTCGGGCCCTGTCGGGCCCTGTCGGGCTCTGTCGGGCTCTGTCGGGCTCTACTGGGCTCTGTCGGGCTCTACTGGGCTCTGTCGGGCTCTACTGGGCTCTACTGGGCCCTGTCGGGCTCTGTCGGGCTCTGTCGGGCTCTGTCGGGCTCTGTCGGGCTCTACTGGGCCCTGTCGGGCCCTGTCGGGCTCTGTCGGGCTCTGTCGGGCCCTGTCGGGCTCTGTCGGGCTCTGTCGGGCTCTACTGGGCTCTGTCGGGCTCTACTGGGCCCTGTCGGGCCCTGTCGGGCTCTGTCGGGCTCTGTCGGGCTCTGTCGGGCTCAACTGGTCTCTGTCGGGCTCTGTCGGGTTCTGTCGGGCTCTGTCGGGCTCTGTCGGGCTCTGTCGGGCTCTACTGGGCTTTACTGGGCTCTGTCGGGCTCTGTCGGGCTCTACTGGGCCCTGTCGGGCTCTGTCGGGCTCTGTCGGGCTCTGTAGGGCCCTGTCGGGCTCTGTCGGGCTCTGTCGGGCTCTACTGGGCTCTGTCGGGCTCTGTCGGGCTCTGTCGGGCTCTGTCGGGCTCTACTGGGCCCTGTCGGGCCCTGTCGGGCTCTGTCGGGCTCTGTCGGGCTCTGTCGGGCTCAACTGGTCTCTGTCGGGCTCTGCTGAGCCCTGTCGGGCTCTGTCGGGCTCTGTCGGGCTCTGTCGGGCTCTGTCGGGCTCTGCTGGGCCCTGTCGGGCCCTGTCGGGCCCTGTCGGGCTCTGTCGGGCTCTGTCGGGCCCTGTCGGGCTCTGTCGGGCTCTACTGGGCCCTGTCGGGCTCTGTCGGGCTCTACTGGGCTAAACTGGGCCCTGTCGGGCTCTGTCGGGCTCTGTCGGGCCCTGTCGGGCCCTGTCGGGCCCTGTCGGGCTCTGTCGGGCTCTGTCGGGCCCTGTCGGGCCCTGTCGGGCTCTGTCGGGCTCTGTCGGGCTCTACTGGGCTCTGTCGGGCTCTGTCGGGCTCTGTCGGGCTCTACTGGGCCCTGTCGGGCTCTGTCAGGCTCTGTCGGGCTCTGTCGGGCTCTGTCGGGCCCTGTCGGGCCCTGTCGGGCCCTGTCGGGCTCTGTCGGGCTCTACTGGGCTCTGTCGGGCTCCACTGGGCTCTACTGGGCCCTGTCGGGCTCTGTCGGGCTCTGTCGGGCTCTGTCGGGCTTTGTCGGGGTCTACTGGGCCCTGTCGGGCCCTGTCGGGCTCTGTCGGGCTCTGTCGGGCCCTGTCGGGCTCTGTCGGGCTCTGTCGGGCTCTGTCGGGCTCTACTGGGCTCTGTCGGGCTCTGTCGGGCTCTACTGGGCTCTGTCGGGCTCTACTGGGCCCTGTCGGGCCCTGTCGGGCTCTGTCGGGCTCTGTCGGGCTCAACTGGTCTCTGTCGGGCTCTGTCGGGTTCTGTCGGGCTCTGTCGGGCTCTGTCGGGCTCTGTCGGGCTCTACTGGGCTTTACTGGGCTCTGTCGGGCTCTGTCGGGCTCTACTGGGCCCTGTCGGGCTCTGTCGGGCCCTGTCGGGCTCTGTCGGGCTCTGTCGGGCTCTGTCGGGCTCTGTCGGGCTCTACTGGGCCCTGTCGGGCCCTGTCGGGCTCTGTCGGGCTCTGTCGGGCTCTGTCGGGCTCAACTGGTCTCTGTCGGGCTCTGTCGGGCTCTGTCGGGCTCTGTCGGGCTCTGTCGGGCTCAACTGGTCTCTGTCGGGCTCTGTCGGGCTCTGTCGGGCTCTGTCGGGCTCTGTCGGGCTCTACTGGGCTCTACTGGGCTCTGTCGGGCTCTACTGGGCCCTGTCGGGCTCTGTCGGGCTCTGTCAGGCCCTGTCGGGCTCTGTCGGGCTCTGTCGGGCTCTGTCGGGCTCTGTCGGGCTCTGTCGGGCTCTACTGGGCCCTGTCGGGCTCTGTCGGGCCCTGTCGGGCCCTGTCGGGCTCTGTCGGGCTCTGTCGGGCTCTACTGGGCTCTGTCGGGCTCTGTCGGGCTCTGTCGGGCTCTACTGGGCTCTGTCGGGCTCTATCGGGCCCTGTCGGGCTCTGTCGGGCTCTACTGGGCCCTGTCGGGCTCTGTCGGGCTCTGTCGGGCTCTGTCGGGCTCTACTGGGCCCTGTCGGGCTCTGTCGGGCTCTGTCGGGCTCTGCTGGGTCCTGTCGGGCTCTGTCGGACTCTGTCGGGCTCTGTCGGGCTCTGTCGGGCTCTGTCGGGCCCTGTCGGGCTCTGTCGGGCTCTACTGGGCCCTGTCGGGTCCTGTCGGGCTCTGTCGGGCTCTACTGGGCTAAACTGGGCTCTGTCGGGCCCTGTCGGGCCCTGTCGGGCTCTGTCGGGCCCTGTCGGGCTCTGTCGGGCTCTGTCGGGCCCTGTCGGGCTCTGTCGGGCCCTGTCGGGCTCTGTCGGGCTCTGTCGGGCTCTGTCGGGCTCAACTGGTCTCTGTCGGGCTCTGTCGGGCTCTGTCGGGCTCTACTGGGCTCTACTGGGATCTGTCGGGCTCTGTCGGGCTCTACTGGGCCCTGTCGGGCTCTGTCGGGCTCTGTCAGGCCCTGTCGGGCTCTGTCGGGCTCTGTCGGGCTCTGTCGGGCTCTGTCGGGCTCTACTGGGCTCTGTCGGGCTCTGTCGGGCTCTGTCGGGCTCTACTGGGCCCTGTCGGGCTCTGTCGGGCCCTGTCGGGCTCTGTCGGGCTCTGTCGGGCTCTGTCGGGCTCTACTGGGCCCTGTCGGGCTCTGTCGGGCTCTGTCGGGCTCTGTCGGGCTCTGCTGGGTCCTGTCGGGCTCTGTCGGGCTCTGTCGGGCCCTGTCGGGCTCTGTCGGGCTCTACTGGGCCCTGTCGGGTCCTGTCGGGCTCTGTCGGGCTCTGTCGGGCTCTACTGGGCTAAACTGGGCTCTGTCGGGCCCTGTCGGGCCCTGTCGGGCTCTACTGGGCCCTGTCGGGCCCTGTCGGGCTCTGTCGGGCCCTGTCGTGCTCTGTCGGGCCCTGTCGGGCCCTGTCGGGCCCTGTCGGGCTCTGTCGGGCTCTGTCGGGCTCTACTGGGCCCTGTCGGGCTCTGTCGGGCTCTGTCGGGCTCTGTCGGGCTCTACTGGGCCCTGTCGGGCCCTGTCGGGACCTGTCGGGCTCTACTGGGCTCTACTGGGCTCTGTCGGGCTCTGTCGGGCTCTACTGGGCCCTGTCGGGCCCTGTCGGGCCCTGTCGGGCTCTGTCGGGCCCTGTCGGGCCCCGTCGGGCTCTGTCGGGCTCTGTCGGGCTCTGTCTGGCCCTGTCGGGCCCTGTCGGGCTCTGTCAGGCTCTGTCGGGCTCTGTCGGGCTCTACTGGGCCCTGTCGGGCCCTGTCGGGACCTGTCGGGCTCTACTGGGCTCTACTGGGCTCTGTCGGGCTCTGTCGGGCTCTACTGGGCCCTGTCGGGCCCTGTCGGGCCCTGTCGGGCCCTGTCGGGCCCCGTCGGGCTCTGTCGGGCTCTGTCGGGCTCTGTCGGGCTCTACTGGGCTCTACTGGGCTTTGTCGGGCTCTGTCGGGGTCTACTGTGCCCTGTCGGGCCCTGTCGGGCCCTGTCGGGCTCTGTCGGGCTCTACTGGGCTCTGTCGGGCCCTGTCGGGCTCTGTCGGGCCCTGTCGGGCTCTGTCGGGCTCTGTCGGGCTCTGTCGTGCCCTGTCGGGCCCTGTCGGGCTCTGTCGGGCTCTACTGGGCTCTGTCGGGCTCTGTCGGGCTCTGTCGGGCCCTGTCAGGCTCTGTCGGGCTCTGTCGGGCTCTGTCGGGCTCTACTGGGCTCTACTGGGCTCTGTCGGGCTCTGTCGGGCTCTACTGGGCCCTGTCGGGCTCTGTCGGGCTCTGTCAGGCCCTATCGGGCTCTGTCGGGCTCTGTCGGGCTCTGTCGGGCTCTGTCGGTCTCTGTCGGGCTCTACTGGGCTCTGTCGGGCTCTGTCGGGCTCTGTCGGGCTCTACTGGGCCCTGTCGGGCTCTGTCGGGCCCTGTCGGGCTCTGTCGGGCTCTGTCGGGCTCTGTCGGGCTCTACTGGGCCCTGTCGGGCTCTGTCGGGCTCTGTCGGGCTCTGTCGGGCTCTGCTGGGTCCTGTCGGGCTCTGTCGGGCTCTGTCGGGCCCTGTCGGGCTCTGTCGGGCTCTGTCGGGCTCTACTGGGCTCTGTCGGGCTCTGTCGGTCTCTGTCGGGCTCTACTGGGCCCTGTCGGGCCCTGTCGGGCCCTGTCGGGCTCTGTCGGGCTCTGTCGGGCTCTGTCGGGCTCAACTGGTCTCTGTCGGGCTCTGTCGGGCTCTGTCGGGCTCTGTCGGGCTCTGTCGGGCTCTACTCGGCCGTGTCGGGCCCTGTCGGGCCCTGTCGGGCCCTGTCGGGCCCTGTCGGGCTCTGTCGGGCTCTGTCGGGCTCTGTCGGGTTCTGTCGGGTTCTGTCGGGCTCTTTCGGGCTCTGTCGGGCTCTGTCGGGCTCTACTGGGCTCTGTCGGGCCCTGTCGGGCCCTGTCGGGCTCTGTCGGGCTCTGTCGGGCTCTACTGGGCCCTGTCGGGTCCTGTCGGGCTCTGTCGGGCTCTACTGGGCTAAACTGGGCTCTGTCGGGCCCTGTCGGGCCCTGTCGGGCCCTGTCGGGCCCTGTCGGGCTCTGTCGGGCCCTGTCGGGCTCTGTCGGGCTCTGTCGGGCCCTGTCGGGCTCTGTCGGGCCCTGTCGGGCTCTGTCGGGCTCTGTCGGGCCCTGTCGGGCTCAACTGGTCTCTGTCGGGCTCTGTCGGGCTCTGTCGGGCTCTACTGGGCTCTACTGGGATCTGTCGGGCTCTGTCGGGCTCTACTGGGCCCTGTCGGGCTCTGTCGGGCTCTGTCAGGCCCTGTCGGGCTCTGTCGGGCTCTGTCGGGCTCTGTCGGGCTCTGTCGGGCTCTACTGGGCTCTGTCGGGCTCTGTCGGGCTCTGTCGGGCTCTACTGGGCCCTGTCGGGCTCTGTCGGGCCCTGTCGGGCTCTGTCGGGCTCTGTCGGGCTCTGTCGGGCTCTACTGGGCCCTGTCGGGCTCTGTCGGGCTCTGTCGGGCTCTGTCGGGCTCTGCTGGGTCCTGTCGGGCTCTGTCGGGCTCTGTCGGGCCCTGTCGGGCTCTGTCGGGCTCTACTGGGCCCTGTCGGGTCCTGTCGGGCTCTGTCGGGCTCTGTCGGGCTCTACTGGGATAAACTGGGCTCTGTCGGGCCCTGTCGGGCCCTGTCGGGCTCTACTGGGCCCTGTCGGGCCCTGTCGGGCTCTGTCGGGCCCTGTCGTGCTCTGTCGGGCCCTGTCGGGCCCTGTCGGGCCCTGTCGGGCTCTGTCGGGCTCTGTCGGGCTCTACTGGGCCCTGTCGGGCTCTGTCGGGCTCTGTCGGGCTCTGTCGGGCTCTACTGGGCCCTGTCGGGCCCTGTCGGGACCTGTCGGGCTCTACTGGGCTCTACTGGGCTCTGTCGGGCTCTGTCGGGCTCTACTGGGCCCTGTCGGGCCCTGTCGGGCCCTGTCGGGCTCTGTCGGGCCCTGTCGGGCCCCGTCGGGCTCTGTCGGGCTCTGTCGGGCTCTGTCTGGCCCTGTCGGGCCCTGTCGGGCTCTGTCAGGATCTGTCAGGCTCTGTCGGGCTCTACTGGGCCCTGTCGGGCCCTGTCGGGACCTGTCGGGCTCTACTGGGCTCTACTGGGCTCTGTCGGGCTCTGTCGGGCTCTACTGGGCCCTGTCGGGCCCTGTCGGGCCCTGTCGGGCTCTGTCGGGCCCTGTCGGGCCCCGTCGGGCTCTGTCGGGCTCTGTCGGGCTCTGTCGGGCTCTACTGGGCTCTACTGGGCTCTGTCGGGCTCTGTCGGGGTCTACTGTGCCCTGTCGGGCCCTGTCGGGCTCTGTCGGGCTCTGTCGGGCTCTACTGGGCTCTGTCGGGCCCTGTCGGGCTCTGTCGGGCCCTGTCGGGCTCTGTCGGGCTCTGTCGGGCTCTGTCGTGCCCTGTCGGGCCCTGTCAGGCTCTGTCGGGCTCTACTGGGCTCTGTCGGGCTCTGTCGGGCTCTGTCGGGCCCTGTCGGGCTCTGTCGGGCTCTGTCGGGCTCTGTCGGGCTCTACTGGGCTCTACTGGGCTCTGTCGGGCTCTGTCGGGCTCTACTGGGCCCTGTCGGGCTCTGTCGGGCTCTGTCAGGCCCTATCGGGCTCTGTCGGGCTCTGTCGGGCTCTGTCGGGCTCTGTCGGTCTCTGTCGGGCTCTACTGGGCTCTGTCGGGCTCTGTCGGGCTCTGTCGGGCTCTACTGGGCCCTGTCGGGCTCTGTCGGGCCCTGTCGGGCTCTGTCGGGCTCTGTCGGGCTCTGTCGGGCTCTACTGGGCCCTGTCGGGCTCTGTCGGGCTCTGTCGGGCTCTGTCGGGCTCTGCTGGGTCCTGTCGGGCTCTGTCGGGCTCTGTCGGGCCCTGTCGGGCTCTGTCGGGCTCTGTCGGGCTCTACTGGGCTCTGTCGGGCTCTGTCGGTCTCTGTCGGGCTCTACTGGGCCCTGTCGGGCCCTGTCGGGCCCTGTCGGGCTCTGTCGGGCTCTGTCGGGCTCTGTCGGGCTCAACTGGTCTCTGTCGGGCTCTGTCGGGCTCTGTCGGGCTCTGTCGGGCTCTGTCGGGCTCTACTCGGCCGTGTCGGGCTCTGTCGGGCCCTGTCGGGCCCTGTCGGGCCCTGTCGGGCCCTGTCGGGCTCTGTCGGGCTCTGTCGGGCTCTGTCGGGCTCAACTGGTCTCTGTCGGGCTCTGTCGGGCTCTGTCGGGCTCTGTCGGGCTCTGTCGGGCTCTACTCGGCCGTGTCGGGCTCTGTCGGGCCCTGTCGGGACCTGTAGGGCCCTGTCGGGCTCTGTCGGGCTCTGTCGGGCTCTGTCGGGTTCTGTCGGGTTCTGTCGGGCTCTTTCGGGCTCTGTCGGGCTCTGTCGGGCTCTACTGGGCTCTGTCGGGCCCTGTCGGGCCCTGTCGGGCTCTGTCGGGCTCTGTCGGGCCCTGTCGGGTTCTGTCGGGCTCTGTCGGGCTCTGTCGGGCTCTACTGGGCCCTGTCGGGCTCTGTCGGGCTCTGTCGGGCTCTGTCGGGCTCTGCTGGGTCCTGTCGGGCTCTGTCGGACTCTGTCGGGCCCTGTCGGGCCCTGTCGGGCTCTGTCGGGCTCTGTCGGTCCCTGTCGGGCTCTGTCGGGCTCTACTGGGCCCTGTCGGGCCCTGTCGGGCTCTGTCGGGCTCTGTCGGGCTCTACTGGGCCCTGTCGGGCCCTGTCGGGCTCTGTCGGGCTCTGTCGGGCTCTGTCGGGCTCTACTGGGCCCTGTCGGGTTCTGTCGGGCTCTGTCGGGCTCTGTCGGGCTCTGTCGGGCTCTGTCGGGCTCTGTCGGGCTCTACTGGGCCCTGTCGGGCTCTGTCGGGCTCTGTCGGGCTCTGTCGGGCCCTGTCGGGCTCTGTCGGGCTCTGTCGGGCCCTGTCGGGCCCTGTCGGGCTCTGTCGGGCTCTACTGGGCCCTGTCGGGCTCTGTCGGGCTCTGTCGGGCCCTGTCGTGCTCTGTCGGGCTCTGTCGGGCCCTGTTGGGCTCTGACGGACTCTGTCGGGCTCTGCTGGGCCCTGTCGGGCTCTGTCGGGCTCTGTCGGGTTCTGTCGGGCCCTGTCGGGCTCTGTCGGGCCCTGTCGGGCCCTGTCGGGCTCTGTCAGGCCCTGTCGGGCTCTGTCGGGCTCTACTGGGCCCTGTCGGGCCCTGTCGGGCTCTGTCGGGCTCTACTGGGCTAAACTGGGCTCTGTCGGGCCCTGTCGGGCCCTGTCGGGCCCTGTCGGGCTCTGTCGGGCTCTACTGGGCTCTGTCGGGCTCTGTCGGGCTCTGTCGGGCTCTGTCGGGCCCTGTCGGGCTCTGTCCGGCCCTGTCGGGCTCTGTCGGGCTCTGTCGGGGTCTGTCGGGCCCTGTCGGGCTCTGTCGGGCTCTGCTGGGCCCTGTCGGGCTCTGTCGGGCTCTGTCGGGCCCTGTCGGGTTCTTTCGGGCCCTGTCGGGCTCTGTCGGGCTCTGTCGGGCTCTGCTGGGCCCTGTCGGGCTCTGTTGGGCTCTGTCGGGCTCTGTCGGGCTCTGCTGGGCCCTGTCGGGCTCTGTCGGGCTCTGTCGGGCTCTGTCGGGCCCTGTCGGGCCCTGTCGGGCTCTGTCGGGCCCTGTCGGGCTCTGTCGGGCTCTACTGGGCCCTGTCGGGCTCTGTCGGGCTCTACTGGGCTAAACTGGGCCCTGTCGGGCTCTGTCGGGCTCTGTCGGGCTCTGTCGGGCCCTGTCGGGCCCTGTCGGGCCCTGTCGGGCTCTGTCGGGCTCTGTCGGGCTCTACTGGGCTCTGTCGGGCTCTACTGGGCTCTACTGGGCCCTGTCGGGCTCTGTCGGGCTCTGTCGGGCTCTGTCGGGCTCTGTCGGGCTCTACTGGGCCCTGTCGGGCCCTGTCGGGCTCTGACGGGCCCTGTCGGGCTCTGTCGGGCTCTGTCGGGCTCTGCTGGGCCCTGTCGGGCTCTGTCGGGCTCTGTCGGGCCCTGTCGGGTTCTTTCGGGCCCTGTCGGGCTCTGTCGGGCTCTGTCGGGCTCTGCTGGGCCCTGTCGGGCTCTGTTGGGCTCTGTCGGGCTCTGTCGGGCTCTGCTGGGCCCTGTCGGGCTCTGTCGGGCTCTGTCGGGCTCTGTCGGGCCCTGTCGGGCCCTGTCGGGCTCTG
Organism: Caloenas nicobarica; assembly: GCF_036013445.1. NCBI lineage: Eukaryota > Metazoa > Chordata > Aves > Columbiformes > Columbidae > Caloenas > Caloenas nicobarica. The sequence goes on along the minus strand of NW_027017419.1, from coordinate 15,332 downwards.
TCGGGCCCTGTCGGGCTCTGTCGGGCTCTACTGGGCCCTGTCGGGCTCTGTCGGGCTCTACTGGGCTAAACTGGGCCCTGTCGGGCTCTGTCGGGCTCTGTCGGGCTCTGTCGGGCCCTGTCGGGCCCTGTCGGGCCCTGTCGGGCTCTGTCGGGCTCTGTCGGGCTCTACTGGGCTCTGTCGGGCTCTACTGGGCTCTACTGGGCCCTGTCGGGCTCTGTCGGGCTCTGTCGGGCTCTGTCGGGCTCTGTCGGGCTCTACTGGGCCCTGTCGGGCCCTGTCGGGCTCTGTCGGGCTCTGTCGGGCCCTGTCGGGCTCTGTCGGGCTCTGTCGGGCTCTACTGGGCTCTGTCGGGCTCTGTCGGGCTCTACTGGGCTCTGTCGGGCTCTACTGGGCCCTGTCGGGCCCTGTCGGGCTCTGTCGGGCTCTGTCGGGCTCTGTCGGGCTCAACTGGTCTCTGTCGGGCTCTGTCGGGTTCTGTCGGGCTCTGTCGGGCTCTGTCGGGCTCTGTCGGGCTCTACTGGGCTTTACTGGGCTCTGTCGGGCTCTGTCGGGCTCTACTGGGCCCTGTCGGGCTCTGTCGGGCTCTGTCGGGCTCTGTCGGGCCCTGTCGGGCTCTGTCGGGCTCTGTCGGGCTCTGTCGGGCTCTACTGGGCTCTGTCGAGCTCTGTCGGGCTCTGTCGGGCTCTGTCGGGCTCTACTGGGCCCTGTCGGGCCCTGTCGGGCTCTGTCGGGCTCTGTCGGGCTCTGTCGGGCTCAACTGGTCTCTGTCGGGCTCTGTCGGGCTCTGTCGGGCTCTGTCGGGCTCTGTCGGGCTCAACTGGTCTCTGTCGGGCTCTGTCGGGCTCTGTCGGGCTCTGTCGGGCTCTACTGGGCTCTACTGGGCTCTGTCGGGCTCTGTCGGGCTCTACTGGGCCCTGTCGGGCTCTGTCGGGCTCTGTCGGGCCCTGTCGGGCTCTGTCGGGCCCTGTCGGGCTCTGTCGGGCTCTGTCGGGCTCTGTCGTGCCCTGTCGGGCCCTGTCGGGCTCTGTCGGGCTCTACTGGGCTCTGTCGGGCTCTGTCGGGCTCTGTCGGGCCCTGTCGGGCTCTGTCGGGCTCTGTCGGGCTCTGTCGGGCTCTACTGGGCTCTACTGGGCTCTGTCGGGCTCTGTCGGGCTCTACTGGGCCCTGTCGGGCTCTGTCGGGCTCTGTCAGGCCCTATCGGGCTCTGTCGGGCTCTGTCGGGCTCTGTCGGGCTCTGTCGGTCTCTGTCGGGCTCTACTGGGCTCTGTCGGGCTCTGTCGGGCTCTGTCGGGCTCTACTGGGCCCTGTCGGGCTCTGTCGGGCCCTGTCGGGCTCTGTCGGGCTCTGTCGGGCTCTGTCGGGCTCTACTGGGCCCTGTCGGGCTCTGTCGGGCTCTGTCGGGCTCTGCTGGGTCCTGTCGGGCTCTGTCGGGCTCTGTCGGGCCCTGTCGGGCTCTGTCGGGCTCTGTCGGGCTCTACTGGGCTCTGTCGGGCTCTGTCGGTCTCTGTCGGGCTCTACTGGGCCCTGTCGGGCCCTGTCGGGCCCTGTCGGGCTCTGTCGGGCTCTGTCGGGCTCTGTCGGGCTCTGTCGGGCTCAACTGGTCTCTGTCGGGCTCTGTCGGGCTCTGTCGGGCTCTGTCGGGCTCTGTCGGGCTCTACTGGGCCGTGTCGGGCTCTGTCGGGCCCTGTCGGGCCCTGTCGGGCCCTGTCGGGCTCTGTCGGGCTCTGTCGGGCTCTGTCGGGTTCTGTCGGGCTCTTTCGGGCTCTGTCGGGCTCTGTCGGGCTCTACTGGGCTCTGTCGGGCCCTGTCGGGCCCTGTCGGGCCCTGTCGGGCCCTGTCGGGCTCTGTCGGGCTCTGTCGGGCCCTGTCGGGTTCTGTCGGGCTCTGTCGGGCTCTGTCGGGCTCTACTGGGCCCTGTCGGGCTCTGTCGGGCTCTGTCGGGCTCTGTCGGGCCCTGTCGGGCCCTGTCGGGCTCTGTCGGGCCCTGTCGGGCTCTGTCGGGCCCTGTCGGGCTCTGTCGGGCTCTGCTGGGTCCTGTCGGGCTCTGTCGGACTCTGTCGGGCCCTGTCGGGCCCTGTCGGGCTCTGTCGGGCTCTGTCGGTCCCTGTCGGGCTCTGTCGGGCTCTACTGGGCCCTGTCGGGCCCTGTCGGGCTCTGTCGGGCTCTGTCGGGCTCTACTGGGCCCTGTCGGGCCCTGTCGGGCTCTGTCGGGCTCTGTCGGGCTCTGTCGGGCTCTACTGGGCCCTGTCGGGTTCTGTCGGGCTCTGTCGGGCTCTGTCGGGCTCTGTCGGGCTCTGTCGGGCTCTACTGGGCCCTGTCGGGCTCTGTCGGGCTCTGTCGGGCTCTGTCGGGCCCTGTCGGGCTCTGTCGGGCTCTGTCGGGCCCTGTCGGGCCCTGTCGGGCTCTGTCGGGCTCTACTGGGCCCTGTCGGGCTCTGTCGGGCTCTGTCGGGCTCTGTCGGGCTCTGTCGGGCCCTGTCGTGCTCTGTCGGGCTCTGTCGGGCCTTGTTGGGCTCTGACGGACTCTGTCGGGCTCTGTCGGGCTCTGTCGGGCTCTGTCGGGCCCTGTTGGGCTCTGACGGACTCTGTCGGGCTCTGTCGGGTTCTGTCGGGCCCTGTCGGGCTCTGTCGGGCTCTGTCGGGCCCTGTCGGGCTCTGTCGGGCTCTGTCGGGTTCTGTCGGGCCCTGTCGGGCTCTGTCGGGCCCTGTCGGGCTCTGTCGGGCTCTGTCAGGCCCTGTCGGGCTCTGTCGGGCTCTACTGGGCCCTGTCGGGCCCTGTCGGGCTCTGTCGGGCTCTACTGGGCTAAACTGGGCTCTGTCGGGCCCTGTCGGGCCCTGTCGGGCCCTGTCGGGCTCTGTCGGGCTCTACTGGGCTCTGTCGGGCTCTGTCGGGCTCTGTCGGGCTCTGTCGGGCCCTGTCGGGCTCTGTCCGGCCCTGTCGGGCTCTGTCGGGCTCTGTCGGGCTCTGTCGGGCCCTGTCGGGCTCTGTCGGGCCCTGTCAGGCTCTGACGGGCCCTGTCGGGCTCTGTCGGGCTCTGTCGGGCTCTGCTGGGCCCTGTCGGGCTCTGTCGGGCTCTGTCGGGCCCTGTCGGGTTCTTTCGGGCCCTGTCGGGCTCTGTCGGGCTCTGCTGGGCCCTGTCGGGCTCTGTTGGGCTCTGTCGGGCTCTGTCGGGCTCTGCTGGGCCCTGTCGGGCTCTGTCGGGCTCTGTCGGGCTCTGTCGGGCCCTGTCGGGCCCTGTCGGGCTCTGTCGGGCCCTGTCGGGCTCTGTCGGGCTCTACTGGGCCCTGTCGGGCTCTGTCGGGCTCTACTGGGCTAAACTGGGCCCTGTCGGGCTCTGTCGGGCTCTGCTGGGCCCTGTCAAGCCCTGTCGGGCCCTGTCGGGCTCTGTCGGGCTCTGTCGGGCTCTGTCGGGCTCTACTGGGCTCTGTCGGGCTCTACTGGGCTCTGTCGGGCTCTACTGGGCTCTACTGGGCCCTGTCGGGCTCTGTCGGGCTCTGTCGGGCTCTGTCGGGCTCTGTCGGGCTCTACTGGGCCCTGTCGGGCCCTGTCGGGCTCTGTCGGGCTCTGTCGGGCCCTGTCGGGCTCTGTCGGGCTCTGTCGGGCTCTACTGGGCTCTGTCGGGCTCTGTCGGGCTCTACTGGGCTCTGTCGGGCTCTACTGGGCCCTGTCGGGCCCTGTCGGGCTCTGTCGGGCTCTGTCGGGCTCTGTCGGGCTCAACTGGTCTCTGTCGGGTTCTGTCGGGCTCTGTCGGGCTCTGTCGGGCTCTGTCGGGCTCTACTGGGCTTTACTGGGCTCTGTCGGGCTCTGTCGGGCTCTACTGGGCCCTGTCGGGCTCTGTCGGGCTCTGTCGGGCTCTGTCGGGCCCTGTCGGGCTCTGTCGGGCTCTGTCGGGCTCTGTCGGGCTCTACTGGGCTCTGTCGGGCTCTGTCGGGCTCTGTCGGGCTCTGTCGGGCTCTACTGGGCCCTGTCGGGCCCTGTCGGGCTCTGTCGGGCTCTGTCGGGCTCAACTGGTCTCTGTCGGGCTCTGTCGGGCTCTGTCGGGCTCTGTCGGGCTCTGTCGGGCTCAACTGGTCTCTGTCGGGCTCTGTCGGGCTCTGTCGGGCTCTGTCGGGCTCTGTCGGGCTCTACTGGGCTCTACTGGGCTCTGTCGGGCTCTGTCGGGCTCTACTGGGCCCTGTCGGGCTCTGTCGGGCTCTGTCAGGCCCTGTCGGGCTCTGTCGGGCTCTGTCGGGCTCTGTCGGGCTCTGTCGGGCTCTACTGGGCTCTGTCGGGCTCTGTCGGGCTCTGTCGGGCTCTACTGGGCCCTGTCGGGCTCTGTCGGGCCCTGTCGGGCCCTGTCGGGCTCTGTCGGGCTCTGTCGGGCTCTGTCGGGCTCTGTCGGGCTCTGTCGGGCTCTGTCGGGCTCTACTGGGCTCTGTCGGGCTCTACTGGGCTCTACTGGGCCCTGTCGGGCTCTGTCGGGCTCTGTCGGGCTCTGTCGGGCTCTACTGGGCCCTGTCGGGCTCTGTCGGGCTCTGTCGGGCTCTGCTGGGTCCTGTCGGGCTCTGTCGGACTCTGTCGGGCCCTGTCGGGCCCCGTCGGGCTCTGTCGGGCTCTGTCGGGCTCTGTCGGGCTCTACTGGGCCCTGTCGGGCTCTGTCGGGCTCTGTCGGGCTCTGTCGGGCCCTGTCGGGCCCTGTCGGGCTCTGTCGGGCCCTGTCGGGCTCTGTCGGGCTCTACTGGGCCCTGTCGGGCTCTGTCGGGCCCTGTCGGGCTCTGTCGGGCTCTGTCGGGCCCTGTCGGGCTCTGTCGGGCCCTGTCGGGCTCTCTCGGGCTCTGTCGGGCTCTGTCGGGCTCAACTGGTCTCTGTCGGGCTCTGTCGGGCTCTGTCGGGCTCTACTGGGCTCTACTGGGCTCTGTCGGGCTCTGTCGGGCTCTACTGGGCCCTGTCGGGCTCTGTCGGGCTCTGTCAGGCCCTGTCGGGCTCTGTCGGGCTCTGTCGGGCTCTGTCGGGCTCTGTCGGGCTCTACTGGGCTCTGTCGGGCTCTGTCGGGCTCTGTCGGGCTCTACTGGGCCCTGTCGGGCCCTGTCGGGCCCTGTCGGGCTCTGTCGGGCTCCGTCGGGCTCTGTCGGGCTCTACTGGGCCCTGTCGGGCTCTGTCGGGCTCTGTCGGGCTCTGTCGGGCTCTGTCGGGCTCTGCTGGGTCCTGTCGGGCTCTGTCGGGCTCTGTCGGGCCCTGTCGGGCTCTGTCGGGCTCTACTGGGCCCTGTCGGGTCCTGTCGGGCTCTGTCGGGCTCTGTCGGGCTCTACTGGGCTAAACTGGGCTCTGTCGGGCCCTGTCGGGCCCTGTCGGGCCCTGTCGGGCTCTGTCGGGCCCTGTCGGGCCCTGTCGGGCTCTGTCGGGCTCTGTCGGGCTCTGTCGGGCTCTACTGGGCCCTGTCGGGCCCTGTCGGGCTCTGTCGGGCTCTGTCGGGCTCTGTCGGGCTCTACTGGGCCCTGTCGGGCCCTGTTGGGCTCTGTCTGGCCCTGTCGGGCCCTGTCGGGCTCTGTCAGGCTCTGTCGGGCTCTGTCGGGCTCTACTGGGCCCTGTCGGGCCCTGTCGGGACCTGTCGGGCTCTACTGGGCTCTACTGGGCTCTGTCGGGCTCTGTCGGGCTCTACTGGGCCCTATCGGGCCCTGTCGGGCCCTGTCGGGCTCTATCGGGCCCTGTCGGGCCCCGTCGGGCTCTGTCAGGCTCTGTCGGGCTCTGTCGGGCTCTACTGGGCTCTACTGGGCTCTGTCGGGCTCTGTCGGGGTCTACTGTGCCCTGTCGGGCCCTGTCGGGCCCTGTCGGGCTCTGTCGGGCTCTACTGGGCTCTGTCGGGCTCTGTCGGGCTCTGTCGGGCCCTGTTGGCCTCTGTCGGGCTCTGTCGGGCTCTGTCGGGCTCTGTCGGGCTCTGTCGGGCCCTGTCGGGCCCTGTCGGGCTCTGTCGGGCTCTACTGGCCTCTGTCGGGCCCTGTCGGGCTCTGTCGGGCCCTGTCGGGCTCTGTCGGGCTCTGTCGGGCTCTGTCGGGCTCTGTCGGGCTCTACTGGGCCCTGTCGGGCTCTGTCGGGCTCTGTCGGGCTCTGTCGGGCTCTGTCGGGCTCTGTCGGGCTCTACTGGGCTCTGTCGGGCTCTGTCGGGCTCTTTCGGGCTCTACTGGGCCCTGTCGGGCCCTGTCGGGCCCTGTCGGGCTCTGTCGGGCTCTGTCGGGCTCTGTCGGGCTCTACTGGGCCCTGTCGGGCTCTGTCGGGCTCTGTCGGGCTCTGTCGGGCTCTGCTGGGTCCTGTCGGGCTCTGTCGGGCTCTGTCGGGCCCTGTCGGGCTCTGTCGGGCTCTACTGGGCCCTGTCGGGTCCTGTCGGGCTCTGTCGGGCTCTGTCGGGCTCTACTGGGCTAAACTGGGCTCTGTCGGGCCCTGTCGGGCCCTGTCGGGCCCTGTCGGGCTCTGTCGGGCCCTGTCGGGCCCTGTCGGGCTCTGTCGGGCTCTGTCGGGCTCTGTCGGGCTCTACTGGGCCCTGTCGGGCTCTGTCGGGCTCTGTCGGGATCTGTCGGACTCTGTCGGGCTCTACTGGGCCCTGTCAGGCCCTGTCGGGCTCTGTCTGGCCCTGTCGGGCCCTGTCGGGCTCTCTCAGGCTCTGTCGGGCTCTGTCGGGCTCTACTGGGCCCTGTCGGGACCTGTCGGGCTCTACTGGGCTCTACTGGGCTCTGTCGGGCTCTGTCGGGCTCTACTGGGCTCTGTCGGGCTCTGTCGGGCCCTGTCGGGCCCTGTCGGGCTCTGTCGGGCTCTGTCGGGCTCTGTCGGGCTCTACTGGGCTCTACTGGGCTCTGTCGGGCTCTGTCGGGGTCTACTGTGCCCTGTCGTTCCCTGTCGGGCCCTGTCGGGCTCTGTCAGGCTCTACTGGGCTCTGTCGGGCTCTGTCGGGCCCTGTCGGGCTCTGTCGGGCCCTGTCGGTCTCTGTCGGGCTCTGTCGGGCCCTGTCGGGCCCTGTCGGGCTCTGTCGGGCTCTACTGGGCTCTGTCGGGCTCTGTCGGGCCCTGTCGGGCTCTGTCGGGCTCTGTCGGGCCCTGTCGGGCTCTGTCGGGCCCTGTCGGGCCCTGTCGGGCTCTGTCGGGCTCTGTCGGGCCCTGTCGGGCTCTGTCGGGCTCTACTGGGCCCTGTCGGGCTCTGTCGGGCTCTGTCGGGCTCTGTCGGGCTCTGTCGGGCTCTGTCGGGCCCTGTCGGGCTCTGTTGGGCTCTACTGGGCCCTGTCGGGCCCTGTCGGGCTCTGTCGGGCTCTGTCGGGCCCTGTCGGGCTCTGTCGGGCCCTGTCGGGCCCTGTCGGGCCCTGTCGGGCCCTGTCGGGCTCTGTCGGGCTCTACTGGGCTCTGTCGGGCTCTGTCGGGCCCTGTCGGGCCCTGTCGGGCCCTGTCGGGCTCTGTCGGGCTCTACTGGGCCCTGTCGGGCCCTGTCGGGCTCTGTCGGGCTCTGTCGGGCCCTGTCGGGCTCTGTCGGGCCCTGTCGGGCTCTGTCGGACTCTGTCGGGCTCTGCTGGGCCCTGTCGGGCCCTGTCGGGCTCTGTCGGGCCCTGTCGGGCTCTGTCGGGCTCTACTGGGCCCTGTTGGGCTCTGTCGGGCTCTGTCGGGCTCTGTCGGGCTCTGTCGGGCTCTACTGGGCTCTGTCGGGCTCTGTCGGGCTCTGTCGGGCTCTACTGGGCCCTGTCGGGCTCTGTCAGGCTCTGTCGGGCCCTGTCGGGCTCTGTCGGGCTCTGTCGGGCTCTGTCGGGCTCTACTGGGCCCTGTCGGGCTCTGTCGGGCTCTGTCGGGCTCTGTCGGGCTCAACTGGTCTCTGTCGGGCTCTGTCGGGCTCTGTCGGGCTCTGTCGGGCTCTACTGGGCTCTACTGGGCTCTGTCGGGCTCTGTCGGGCTCTACTGGGCCCTGTCGGGCTCTGTCGGGCTCTGTCGGGCCCTGTCAGGCTCTGTCGGGCTCTGTCGGCCTCTGTCGGGCTCTACTGGGCTCTGTCGGGCTCTGTCGGTCTCTGTCGGGCTCTACTGGGCCCTGTCGGGCTCTGTCGGGCCCTGTCGGGCCCTGTCGGGCCCTGTCGGGCTCTGTCGGGCTCTGTCGGGCTCTGTCGGGCTCTACTGGGCTCTGTCGGGCTCTGTCGGGCTCTGTCGGGCTCTACTGGGCCCTGTCGGGCCCTGTCGGGCCCTGTCGGGCTCTGTCGGGCTCCGTCGGGCTCTGTCGGGCTCTACTGGGCCCTGTCGGGCTCTGTCGGGCTCTGTCGGGCTCTGTCGGGCTCTGTCGGGCTCTGCTGGGTCCTGTCGGGCTCTGTCGGGCTCTGTCGGGCCCTGTCGGGCTCTGTCGGGCTCTACTGGGCCCTGTCGGGTCCTGTCGGGCTCTGTCGGGCTCTGTCGGGCTCTACTGGGCTAAACTGGGCTCTGTCGGGCCCTGTCGGGCCCTGTCGGGCCCTGTCGGGCTCTGTCGGGCCCTGTCGGGCCCTGTCGGGCTCTGTCGGGCTCTGTCGGGCTCTGTCGGGCTCTACTGGGCCCTGTCGGGCTCTGTCGGGCTCTGTCGGGCTCTGTCGGGCTCTGTCGGGCTCTACTGGGCCCTGTCGGGCCCTGTTGGGCTCTGTCTGGCCCTGTCGGGCCCTGTCGGGCTCTGTCAGGCTCTGTCGGGCTCTGTCGGGCTCTACTGGGCCCTGTCGGGCCCTGTCGGGACCTGTCGGGCTCTACTGGGCTCTACTGGGCTCTGTCGGGCTCTGTCGGGCTCTACTGGGCCCTATCGGGCCCTGTCGGGCCCTGTCGGGCTCTATCGGGCCCTGTCGGGCCCCGTCGGGCTCTGTCAGGCTCTGTCGGGCTCTGTCGGGCTCTACTGGGCTCTACTGGGCTCTGTCGGGCTCTGTCGGGGTCTACTGTGCCCTGTCGGGCCCTGTCGGGCCCTGTCGGGCTCTGTCGGGCTCTACTGGGCTCTGTCGGGCTCTGTCGGGCTCTGTCGGGCCCTGTTGGCCTCTGTCGGGCTCTGTCGGGCTCTGTCGGGCTCTGTCGGGCTCTGTCGGGCCCTGTCGGGCCCTGTCGGGCTCTGTCGGGCTCTACTGGCCTCTGTCGGGCCCTGTCGGGCTCTGTCGGGCCCTGTCGGGCTCTGTCGGGCTCTGTCGGGCTCTGTCGGGCTCTGTCGGGCTCTACTGGGCCCTGTCGGGCTCTGTCGGGCTCTGTCGGGCTCTGTCGGGCTCTGTCGGGCTCTGTCGGGCTCTACTGGGCTCTGTCGGGCTCTGTCGGGCTCTTTCGGGCTCTACTGGGCCCTGTCGGGCCCTGTCGGGCCCTGTCGGGCTCTGTCGGGCTCTGTCGGGCTCTGTCGGGCTCTACTGGGCCCTGTCGGGCTCTGTCGGGCTCTGTCGGGCCCTGTCGGGCTCTGTCGGGCTCTACTGGGCCCTGTCGGGTCCTGTCGGGCTCTGTCGGGCTCTGTCGGGCTCTACTGGGCTAAACTGGGCTCTGTCGGGCCCTGTCGGGCCCTGTCGGGCCCTGTCGGGCTCTGTCGGGCCCTGTCGGGCCCTGTCGGGCTCTGTCGGGCTCTGTCGGGCTCTGTCGGGCTCTACTGGGCCCTGTCGGGCTCTGTCGGGCTCTGTCGGGATCTGTCGGACTCTGTCGGGCTCTACTGGGCCCTGTCAGGCCCTGTCGGGCTCTGTCTGGCCCTGTCGGGCCCTGTCGGGCTCTCTCAGGCTCTGTCGGGCTCTGTCGGGCTCTACTGGGCCCTGTCGGGACCTGTCGGGCTCTACTGGGCTCTACTGGGCTCTGTCGGGCTCTGTCGGGCTCTACTGGGCTCTGTCGGGCTCTGTCGGGCCCTGTCGGGCCCTGTCGGGCTCTGTCGGGCTCTGTCGGGCTCTGTCGGGCTCTACTGGGCTCTACTGGGCTCTGTCGGGCTCTGTCGGGGTCTACTGTGCCCTGTCGTTCCCTGTCGGGCCCTGTCGGGCTCTGTCAGGCTCTACTGGGCTCTGTCGGGCTCTGTCGGGCCCTGTCGGGCTCTGTCGGGCCCTGTCGGTCTCTGTCGGGCTCTGTCGGGCCCTGTCGGGCCCTGTCGGGCTCTGTCGGGCTCTACTGGGCTCTGTCGGGCTCTGTCGGGCCCTGTCGGGCTCTGTCGGGCTCTGTCGGGCCCTGTCGGGCTCTGTCGGGCCCTGTCGGGCCCTGTCGGGCTCTGTCGGGCTCTGTCGGGCCCTGTCGGGCTCTGTCGGGCTCTACTGGGCCCTGTCGGGCTCTGTCGGGCTCTGTCGGGCTCTGTCGGGCTCTGTCGGGCTCTGTCGGGCCCTGTCGGGCTCTGTTGGGCTCTACTGGGCCCTGTCGGGCCCTGTCGGGCTCTGTCGGGCTCTGTCGGGCCCTGTCGGGCTCTGTCGGGCCCTGTCGGGCCCTGTCGGGCCCTGTCGGGCCCTGTCGGGCTCTGTCGGGCTCTACTGGGCTCTGTCGGGCTCTGTCGGGCCCTGTCGGGCCCTGTCGGGCCCTGTCGGGCTCTGTCGGGCTCTACTGGGCCCTGTCGGGCCCTGTCGGGCTCTGTCGGGCTCTGTCGGGCCCTGTCGGGCTCTGTCGGGCCCTGTCGGGCTCTGTCGGACTCTGTCGGGCTCTGCTGGGCCCTGTCGGGCCCTGTCGGGCTCTGTCGGGCCCTGTCGGGCTCTGTCGGGCTCTACTGGGCCCTGTTGGGCTCTGTCGGGCTCTGTCGGGCTCTGTCGGGCTCTGTCGGGCTCTACTGGGCTCTGTCGGGCTCTGTCGGGCTCTGTCGGGCTCTACTGGGCCCTGTCGGGCTCTGTCAGGCTCTGTCGGGCCCTGTCGGGCTCTGTCGGGCTCTGTCGGGCTCTGTCGGGCTCTACTGGGCCCTGTCGGGCTCTGTCGGGCTCTGTCGGGCTCTGTCGGGCTCAACTGGTCTCTGTCGGGCTCTGTCGGGCTCTGTCGGGCTCTGTCGGGCTCTACTGGGCTCTACTGGGCTCTGTCGGGCTCTGTCGGGCTCTACTGGGCCCTGTCGGGCTCTGTCGGGCTCTGTCGGGCCCTGTCAGGCTCTGTCGGGCTCTGTCGGCCTCTGTCGGGCTCTACTGGGCTCTGTCGGGCTCTGTCGGTCTCTGTCGGGCTCTACTGGGCCCTGTCGGGCTCTGTCGGGCCCTGTCGGGCCCTGTCGGGCCCTGTCGGGCTCTGTCGGGCTCTGTCGGGCTCTGTCGGGCTCAACTGGTCTCTGTCGGGCCCCGTCGGGCTCTGTCGGGCTCTGTCGGGCTCTGTCGGGCTCTACTGGGCTCTGTCGGGCTCTGTCGGGCTCTGTCGGGCTCTGTCAGGCCCTGTCGGGCCCTGTCGGGCTCTGTCGGGCTCTGTCGGGCTCAACTGGTCTCTGTCGGGCTCTGTCGGGCTCTGTCGGGCTCTGTCGGGCTCTACTCGGCCGTGTCGGGCTCTGTCGGGCCCTGTCGGGCCCTGTCGGGCCCTGTCGGGCCCTGTCGGGCTCTGTCGGGCTCTGTCGGGCTCTGTCGGGCTCAACTGGTCTCTGTCGGGCTCTGTCGGGCTCTGTCGGGCTCTGTCGGGCTCTGTCGGGCTCTACTCGGCCGTGTCGGGCTCTGTCGGGCCCTGTCGAGCCCTGTCGGGCCCTGTCGGGCTCTGTCGGGCTCTGTCGGGCTCTGTCGGGTTCTGTCGGGTTCTGTCGGGCTCTTTCGGGCTCTGTCGGGCTCTGTCGGGCTCTACTGGGCTCTGTCGGGCCCTGTCGGGCCCTGTCGGGCTCTGTCGGGCTCTGTCGGGCCCTGTCGGGTTCTGTCGGGCTCTGTCGGGCTCTGTCGGGCTCTACTGGGCCCTGTCGGGCTCTGTCGGGCTCTGTCGGGCTCTGTCGGGCTCTGCTGGGTCCTGTCGGGCTCTGTCGGACTCTGTCGGGCCCTGTCGGGCCCTGTCGGGCTCTGTCGGGCTCTGTCGGTCCCTGTCGGGCTCTGTCGGGCTCTACTGGGCCCTGTCGGGCCCTGTCGGGCTCTGTCGGGCTCTGTCGGGCTCTACTGGGCCCTGTCGGGCCCTGTCGGGCTCTGTCGGGCTCTGTCGGGCTCTGTCGGGCTCTACTGGGCCCTGTCGGGTTCTGTCGGGCTCTGTCGGGCTCTGTCGGGCTCTGTCGGGCTCTGTCGGGCTCTACTGGGCCCTGTCGGGCTCTGTCGGGCTCTGTCGGGCTCTGTCGGGCCCTGTCGGGCTCTGTCGGGCTCTGTCGGGTTCTGTCGGGCCCTGTCGGGCTCTGTCGGGCTCTACTGGGCCCTGTCGGGCTCTGTCGGGCTCTGTCGGGCTCTGTCGGGCCCTGTCGTGCTCTGTCGGGCTCTGTCGGGCCCTGTTGGGCTCTGACGGACTCTGTCGGGCTCTGCTGGGCCCTGTCGGGCTCTGTCGGGCTCTGTCGGGTTCTGTCGGGCCCTGTCGGGCTCTGTCGGGCCCTGTCGGGCCCTGTCGGGCTCTGTCAGGCCCTGTCGGGCTCTGTCGGGCTCTACTGGGCCCTGTCGGGCCCTGTCGGGCTCTGTCGGGCTCTACTGGGCTAAACTGGGCTCTGTCGGGCCCTGTCGGGCCCTGTCGGGCCCTGTCGGGCTCTGTCGGGCTCTACTGGGCTCTGTCGGGCTCTGTCGGGCTCTGTCGGGCTCTGTCGGGCCCTGTCGGGCTCTGTCCGGCCCTGTCGGGCTCTGTCGGGCTCTGTCGGGCTCTGTCGGGCCCTGTCGGGCTCTGTCGGGCCCTGTCGGGCTCTGTCGGGCTCTGTCGGGCTCTGCTGGGCCCTGTCGGGCTCTGTCGGGCTCTGTCGGGCCCTGTCGGGTTCTTTCGGGCCCTGTCGGGCTCTGTCGGGCTCTGTCGGGCTCTGCTGGGCCCTGTCGGGCTCTGTTGGGCTCTGTCGGGCTCTGTCGGGCTCTGCTGGGCCCTGTCGGGCTCTGTCGGGCTCTGTCGGGCCCTGTCGGGCCCTGTCGGGCCCTGTCGGGCTCTGTCGGGCCCTGTCGGGCTCTGTCGGGCTCTACTGGGCCCTGTCGGGCTCTGTCGGGCTCTACTGGGCTAAACTGGGCCCTGTCGGGCTCTGTCGGGCTCTGTCGGGCTCTGTCGGGCCCTGTCGGGCCCTGTCGGGCCCTCTCGGGCTCTGTCGGGCTCTGTCGGGCTCTGTCGGGCTCTACTGGGCTCTGTCGGGCTCTACTGGGCTCTACTGGGCCCTGTCGGGCTCTGTCGGGCTCTGTCGGGCTCTGTCGGGCTCTGTCGGGCTCTGTCGGGCTCTACTGGGCCCTGTCGGGCCCTGTTGGGCTCTGTCGGGCTCTGTCGGGCCCTGTCGGGCTCTGTCGGGCTCTGTCGGGCTCTACTGGGCTCTGTCGGGCTCTGTCGGGCTCTACTGGGCTCTGTCGGGCTCTACTGGGCCCTGTCGGGCCCTGTCGGGCTCTGTCGGGCTCTGTCGGGCTCTGTCGGGCTCAACTGGTCTCTGTCGGGCTCTGTCGGGTTCTGTCGGGCTCTGTCGGGCTCTACTGGGCTTTACTGGGCTCTGTCGGGCTCTGTCGGGCTCTACTGGGCCCTGTCGGGCTCTGTCGGGCTCTGTCGGGCTCTGTCGGGCTCTGTCGGGCCCTGTCGGGCTCTGTCGGGCTCTGTCGGGCTCTGTCGGGCTCTACTGGGCTCTGTCGAGCTCTGTCGGGCTCTGTCGGGCTCTGTCGGGCTCTACTGGGCCCTGTCGGGCCCTGTCGGGCTCTGTCGGGCTCTGTCGGGCTCTGTCGGGCTCAACTGGTCTCTGTCGGGCTCTGTCGGGCTCTGTCGGGCTCTGTCGGGCTCAACTGGTCTCTGTCGGGCTCTGTCGGGCTCTGTCGGGCTCTGTCGGGCTCTACTGGGCTCTACTGGGCTCTGTCGGGCTCTGTCGGGCTCTACTGGGCCCTGTCGGGCTCTGTCGGGCTCTGTCGGGCCCTGTCGGGCTCTGTCGGGCCCTGTCGGGCTCTGTCGGGCTCTGTCGGGCTCTGTCGTGCCCTGTCGGGCCCTGTCGGGCTCTGTCGGGCTCTACTGGGCTCTGTCGGGCTCTGTCGGGCTCTGTCGGGCCCTGTCGGGCTCTGTCGGGCTCTGTCGGGCTCTGTCGGGCTCTACTGGGCTCTACTGGGCTCTGTCGGGCTCTGTCGGGCTCTACTGGGCCCTGTCGGGCTCTGTCGGGCTCTGTCAGGCCCTATCGGGCTCTGTCGGGCTCTGTCGGGCTCTGTCGGGCTCTGTCGGTCTCTGTCGGGCTCTACTGGGCTCTGTCGGGCTCTGTCGGGCTCTGTCGGGCTCTACTGGGCCCTGTCGGGCTCTGTCGGGCCCTGTCGGGCTCTGTCGGGCTCTGTCGGGCTCTGTCGGGCTCTACTGGGCCCTGTCGGGCTCTGTCGGGCTCTGTCGGGCTCTGTCGGGCTCTGCTGGGTCCTGTCGGGCTCTGTCGGGCTCTGTCGGGCCCTGTCGGGCTCTGTCGGGCTCTGTCGGGCTCTACTGGGCTCTGTCGGGCTCTGTCGGTCTCTGTCGGGCTCTACTGGGCCCTGTCGGGCCCTGTCGGGCCCTGTCGGGCCCTGTCGGGCTCTGTCGGGCTCTGTCGGGCTCTGTCGGGCTCTGTCGGGCTCAACTGGTCTCTGTCGGGCTCTGTCGGGCTCTGTCGGGCTCTGTCGGGCTCTGTCGGGCTCTACTGGGCTCTGTCGGGCCCTGTCGGGCCCTGTCGGGCCCTGTCGGGCTCTGTCGGGCTCTGTCGGGCCCTGTCGGGTTCTGTCGGGCTCTGTCGGGCTCTGTCGGGCTCTACTGGGCCCTGTCGGGTTCTGTCGGGCTCTGTCGGGCCCTGTCGGGCTCTGTCGGGCTCTGTCGGGCCCTGTCGGGTTCTGTCGGGCTCTGTCGGGCTCTGTCGGGCCCTGTCGGGCCCTGTCGGGCTCTGTCGGGCCCTGTCGGGCTCTGTCGGGCCCTGTCGGGCTCTGTCGGGCTCTGTCGGGCTCTGTCGGGCTCTGCTGGGTCCTGTCGGGCTCTGTCGGACTCTGTCGGGCCCTGTCGGGCCCTGTCGGGCTCTGTCGGGCTCTGTCGGTCCCTGTCGGGCTCTGTCGGGCTCTACTGGGCCCTGTCGGGCCCTGTCGGGCTCTGTCGGGCTCTGTCGGGCTCTACTGGGCCCTGTCGGGCCCTGTCGGGCTCTGTCGGGCTCTGTCGGGCTCTGTCGGGCTCTGTCGGGCTCTGTCGGGCTCTACTGGGCCCTGTCGGGCTCTGTCGGGCTCTGTCGGGCTCTGTCGGGCTCTGTCGGGCTCTGTCGGGCTCTACTGGGCCCTGTCGGGCTCTGTCGGGCTCTGTCGGGCTCTGTCGGGCCCTGTCAGGCTCTGTCGGGCTCTGTCGGGCCCTGTCGGGCCCTGTCGGGCTCTGTCGGGCTCTACT
>NW_027017418.1:0-103132 GCF_036013445.1 Caloenas nicobarica | reverse complement strand
GAGCCCGACAGAGCCCGACAGAGCCCGACAGAGCCCGACAGGGCCCGACAGGGCCCGACAGGGCCCAGTAGAGCCCGACAGAGCCCGACAGAGCCCGACAGGGCCCGACAGGGCCCGACAGGGCCCAGTAGAGCCCAGTAGAGCCCGACAGAGCCCGACACAGCCCGACAGAGCCCGACAGGGCCCGACAGGGCCCGACAGGGCCCGACAGAGCCCGACAGAGCCCGACAGAGCCCGACAGGGCCCAAGGCCATTAGAGCCCGACAGAGCCCGACAGGGCCCGACAGAGCCCGACAGAGCCCGACAGAGCCCGACAGAGCCCGACAGGGCCCAGTAGAGCCCGACAGAGCCCGACAGAGCCCGACAGAGCCCGACAGGGCCCGACAGAGCCCGACAGAGCCCGACAGGGCCCGAAAGGCCCAGTAGAGCCCGACAGAGCCCAACAGGGCCCGACAGAGCCCGACAGAGCCCGACAGAGCCCGACAGGGCCCAGTAGAGCCCGACAGAGCCCGACAGAGCCTGACAGGGCCCGACAGGGCCCGACAGAGCCCGACAGGGCCCGACAGAGCCCGACAGAGCCCGACAGGGCCCAGTAGAGCCCGACAGAGCCCGACAGAGCCCGACAGAGCCCAGTAGAGCCCGACAGAGCCCGACAGAGCCCGACAGAGGCCGACAGGGCCCGACAGAGCCCGACAGGGCCCGACAGGGCCCGACAGAGCCCGACAGGGCCCGACAGAGCCCAGTAGAGCCCGACAGAGCCCGACAGGGCCCGACAGAGCCCGACAGGGCCCAGTAGAGCCCGACAGAGCCCGATAGAGCCCGACAGGGCCCGACAGGGCCCAGTAGAGCCCGACAGAGCCCGATAGAGCCCGACAGGGCCCGACAGAGCCCAGTAGAGCCCAGTAGAGCCCGACAGAGCCCGACAGAGCCCGACAGAGCCCGACAGGGCCCGACAGGGCCCGACAGAGCCCGACAGGGCCCGACAGGGCCCGACAGGGCCCAGTAGAGCCCGACAGAGCCCGACAGAGCCCAGTAGAGCCCAGTAGAGCCCGACAGGGCCCGACAGGGCCCATTAGAGACCGACAGAGCCCGACACATCCCGACAGGGCCCGACAGAGCCCGACAGAGCCCGACAGAGCCCGACAGGGCCCGACAGAGCCCGACAGAGCCCGACAGGGCCCGACAGAGCCCGACAGAGCCCGACAGAGCCCGACAGGGCCCGACAGAGCCCGACAGGGCCCGACAGGGCCCGACAGGGCCCGACAGGGCCCAGTAGAGCCCGACAGAGCCCGATAGAGCCCGACAGGGCCCAACAGGGCCCAGTAGAGCCCGACAGAGCCCGACAGAGCCCAGTAGAGCCCAGTAGAGCCCGACTGAGCCCGACAGAGCCCGACAGAGCCCGACAGAGCCCGACAGAGCCCGACAGGGCCCGACAGGTCCCGACAGAGCCCAGAAGAGCCCGACAGAGCCCGACAGAGCACGACAGAGCCCGACAGGGCCCAGTAGAGCCCGACAGAGCCCGACAGAGCCCGACAGAGCCCGACAGGGCCCAACAGGGCCCGACAGGGCCCAGAAGAGCCCGACAGAGCCCGACAGAGCCCGACAGAGCCCGACAGGGCCCGACAGAGCCCGACAGAGCCCGACAGGGCCCGACAGGGCCCGACAGAGCCCGATAGAGCCCGACAGAGCCCGACAGAGCCCGACAGGGCCCCACAGAGCCCGACAGAGCCCGACAGAGCCCGACAGAGCCCGACAGGGCCCGACAGAGCCCGACAGAGCCCGACAGGGCCCGACAGGGCCCGACAGAGCCCGATAGAGCCCGACAGAGCCCGACAGAGCCCGACAGGGCCCCACAGAGCCCGACAGAGCCCGACAGAGCCCGACAGGGACCGACAGAGCCCGACAGAGCCCGACAGAGCCCGACAGGGCCCGACAGAGCCCGACAGAGCCCGACAGAGCCCGACAGGGCCCAGTAGAGCCCAGTAGAACCCGACAGAGCCCAGTAGAGCCCGACAGAGCCCGACAGAGCCCGACAGAGCCCGACAGGGCCCAGTAGAGCCCGACAGAGCCCGACAGGGCCCGACAGAGACCGACAGAGCCCGACAGAGCCCGACAGAGCCCGACAGAGCCCGACAGGGCCCGACAGAGCCCGACAGAGCCCAGTAGAGCCCGACAGAGCCCGTCAGGGCCCGACAGGCCCCGACAGGGCCCAGTAGAGCCCGACAGAGCCCGACAGAGCCCAGTAGAGACCGACAGAGCCGAGAGGGCCCGACAGAGCCCGACAGAACCCGACTGGGCCCAGTAGAGCCCGACAGAGCCCGACAGAGCCCGACAGAGCCCGACAGGGCCCGACAGAGCCCGACAGAGCCCGACAGAGCCCGACAGCGCCCGACAGGGCCCAGTAGAGCCCGACAGAGCCCGACAGAGCCCGACAGAGCCCGACAGAGCCCGACAGGGCCCGACAGAGCCCGACAGAGCCCGACAGGGCCCAGTAGAGCCCGACAGAGCCCAACAGGGCCCGACAGAGCCCGACAGAGCCCGACAGGGCCCAGTAGAGCCCGACAGAGCCCGACAGAGCCCGACAGAGCCCGACAGAGCCCGACAGGGCCCGACAGAGCCCGACAGAGCCCGACAGGGCCCGACAGGGCCCGACAGAGCCCGACAGGGCCCAGTAGAGCCCGACAGAGCCCGACAGAGCCCGACAGAGCCCAGTAGAGCCCGACAGAGCCCGACAGAGCCCGACAGAGCCCGACAGGGCCCGACAGGGCCCGACAGGGCCCGACAGGGGCCGACAGAGCCCGACAGGGCCCAGTAGAGCCCGACAGAGCCCGATAGAGCCCGACAGGGCACGACAGGGCCCAGTAGAGCCCGACAGAGCCCGACAGAGCCCAGTAGAGCCCAGTAGAGCCCGACAGAGCCCGACAGAGCCCGACAGAGCCCGACAGGGCCCGACAGGGCCCGACAGAGCCCGACAGAGCCCGACAGGGCCCAGTAGAGCCCGAAAGAGCCCGACAGAGCCCAGTAGAGCCCAGTAGAGCCCGACAGGGCCCGACAGGGCCCGACAGGGCCCATTAGAGCCCGACAGAGCCCGACAGAGCCTGACAGAGCCCGACAGGGCCCGACAGGGCCCGACAGAGTCCGACAGAGCCCGACAGGGGCCAGTAGAGCCCGACAGAGCCCGACAGAGCCCGACAGGGCCCGACAGGGCCCGACAGGGCCCAGTAGAGCCCGATAGAGCCCGACAGAGCCCGACAGGGCCCGACAGGGCCCGACAGAGCCCTACAGAGCCCGACAGGGCCCGACAGGGCCCGACAGGGCCCGACAGAGCCCGACAGGGCCCGATAGATCCCGACAGGGCCCGACAGAGCCCGACAGACCCCGACAGACCCCGACAGGGCACGACAGAGCCCGACAGGGCCCGACAGAGCCCGACAGAGCCCGACAGAGCCCGACAGGGCCCAGTAGAGCCCGACAGAGCCCAGTAGAGCCCAGTAGAGCCCGACAGAGCCCGACAGAGCCCGACAGAGCTCGACAGGGCCCGACAGGGCCCGACAGGGCCCAGTAGAGCCCGACAGAGCCCGACAGGGCCCGACAGAGCCCGACAGAGCCCGACAGGGCCCGACAGAGCCCGACAGAGCCCGACAGGGTCCAGTAGAGCCCGACAGAGCCCGACAGAGCCCGACAGAGCCCAACAGGGCCCGACAGAGCCCGACAGAGCCCGACAGGGCCCGACAGAGCCCGACAGGGCCCGACAGAGCCCGACAGAGCCCGACAGAGCCCGACAGGGCCCCACAGAGCCCGAAAGAGCCCGACAAAGCCCAGTAGAGCCCGACCGAGCCCGACAGAGCCCGACAGAGCCCGACAGAGCCCAGTACAGCCCGACAGAGCCCGACAGAGCCCGACAGGGCCCGACAGGGCCCGACAGAGCCCGACAGGGCCCAGTAGAGCCCGACAGAGCCCGACAGAGCCCGACAGAGCCCAGTAGAGCCCGACAGAGCCCGACAGGGCCCGACAGGGCCCGACAGAGCCCGACAGAGCCCGACAGAGCCCGACAGGGCCCGACAGAGCCCAGTAGAGCCCGACAGAGCCCGACAGAGCCCGACAGGGCCCGACAGGGCCCGACAGGGCCCAGTAGAGCCCGACAGAGCCCGACAGAGCCCGACAGAGCCCGACAGAGCCCGACAGAGACCGACAGGGCCCGACAGAGCCCGACAGGGCCCGACAGAGCCCAGTAGAGCCCGACAGAGCCCGACAGAGCCCGACAGAGCCCGACAGGGCCCGACAGGGCCCAGTAGAGCCCGACAGGGCCCAGTAGAGCCCGACAGAGCCCGACAGAGCCCGACAGAGCCCGACAGGGCCCGACAGGGCCCGACAGGGCCCGACAGGGTACGACAGAGCCCGACAGGGCCCGACAGGGCCCGACAGGGCCCAGTAGAACCCGACAGAGCCCGACAGAGCCCGACAGGGCCCGACAGGGCCCGACAGGGCCCGACAGAGCCCAGTAGAGCCCGACAGAGCCCGACAGAGCCCGACAGAGCCCGACAGGGCCCGACAGGGCCCAGTAGAGCCCGACAGGGCCCAGTAGAGCCCGACAGAGCCCGACAGAGCCCGACAGAGCCCGACAGGGCCCGACAGGGCCCGACAGGGCCCGACAGGGTACGACAGAGCCCGACAGGGCCCGACAGGGCCCGACAGGGCCCAGTAGAACCCGACAGAGCCCGACAGAGCCCGACAGGGCCCGACAGGGCCCGACAGGGTACGACAGAGCCCGACAGGGCCCGACAGGGCCCAGTAGAGCCCGACAGAGCCCGACACAGCCCGACAGAGCCCGACAGAGCCCGACAGGGCCCGACAGGGCCCGACAGAGCCCGACAGAGCCCGACAGAGCCCGACAGGGCCCAGTAGAGCCCGACAGAGCGCGACAGGGCCAGACAGAGCCCGACAGAGCCCGACAGAGCCCGACAGGGCCCAGTAGAGCCCGACAGAGCCCGACAGAGCCCGACAGAGCCCGACAGGGCCCGACAGAGCCCGACAGAGCCCGACAGGGCCCGACAGGGCCCAGTAGAGCCCGACAGAGCCCAACAGGGCCCGACAGAGCCCGACAGAGCCCGACAGAGCCCGACAGGGCCCAGTAGAGCCCGACAGAGCCCGACAGAGCCCGACAGAGCCCGACAGGGCCCGACAGAGCCCGACAGAGCCCGACAGGGCCCAGTAGAGCCCGACAGAGCCCGACAGAGCCCGACAGAGCCCAGTAGAGCCCGACAGAGCCCGACAGAGCCCGACAGAGGCCGACAGGGCCCGACAGAGCCCAACAGGGCCCGACAGGGCCCGACAGAGCCCGACAGGGCCCGACAGAGCCCAGTAGAGCCCGACAGAGCCCGACAGGGCCCGACAGAGCCCGACAGGGCCCAGTAGAGCCCGACAGAGCCCGATAGAGCCCGACAGGGCCCGACAGGGCCCAGTAGAGCCCGACAGAGCCCGACAGAGCCCAGTAGAGCCCAGTAGAGCCCGACAGAGCCCGACAGAGCCCGACAGAGCCCGACAGGGCCCGACAGGGCCCGACAGAGCCCAGTAGAGCCCGACAGAGCCCGACAGAGCCCGACAGAGCCCAGTAGAGCCCGACAGGGCCCGACAGGGCCCGACAGGGCCCATTAGAGCCCGACAGAGCCCGACAGAGCCCGACAGAGCCCGACAGAGCCCGACAGAGCCCGACAGAGCCCGACAGGGCCCGACAGAGCCCGACAGAGCCCGACAGGGCCCGACAGAGCCCGACAGAGCCCGACAGAGCCCGACAGAGCCCGACAGGGCCCAGCAGAGCCCGACAGAGCCCGACAGAGCCCGACAGAGCCCGACAGAGCCCGACAGAGCCCGACAGAGCCTGACAGGGCCCGACAGAGCCCGACAGGGCCCGACAGGGCCCGACAGAGCCCGACAGAGCCCGACAGGGCCCGACAGAGCCCGACAGGGCCCAGTAGAGCCCGACAGAGCCCGATAGAGCCCGACAGGGCCCAACAGGGCCCAGTAGAGCCCGACAGAGCCCGACAGAGCCCAGTAGAGCCCAGTAGAGCCCGACAGAGCCCGACAGAGCCCGACAGAGCCCGACAGAGCCCGACAGGGCCCGACAGAGCCCGACAGAGCCCGACAGGGCCCGACAGGGCCCGACAGGGCCCAGTAGAGCCCGAAAGAGCCCGACAGAGCCCAGTAGAGCCCAGTAGAGCCCGACAGGGCCCGACAGGGCCCGACAGGGCCCATTAGAGCCCGACAGAGCCCGACAGAGCCCGACAGAGCCCGACAGGGCCCGACAGAGCCCGACAGGGCCCAGTAGAGCCCGACAGAGCCCGACAGAGCCCGACAGGGCCCGACAGGGCCCGACAGGGCCCGACAGGGCCCAGTAGAGCCCGATAGAGCCCGACAGAGCCCGACAGAGCCCGACAGGGCCCGACAGAGGCCGACAGGGCCCGACAGAGCCCGACAGGGCCCGACAGAGCCCGACAGAGGCCGACAGGGCCCGACAGAGCCCGACAGGGCCCGACAGGGCCCGACAGAGCCCGACAGGGCCCGACAGAGCCCAGTAGAGCCCGACAGAGCCCGACAGGGCCCGACAGGGCCCGACAGGGCCCAGTAGAGCCCGACAGAGCCCGATAGAGCCCGACAGGGCCCGACAGGGCCCAGTAGAGCCCGACAGAGCCCGACAGAGCCCAGTAGAGCCCAGTAGAGCCCGACAGAGCCCGACAGAGCCCGACAGAGCCCGACAGAGCCCGACAGGGCCCGACAGGGCCCGACAGAGCCCGACAGGGCCCGACAGGGCCCGACAGGGCCCAGTAGAGCCCGACAGAGCCCGACAGAGCCCAGTAGAGCCCAGTAGAGCCCGACAGGGCCCGACAGGGCCCATTAGAGACCGACAGAGCCCGACACAGCCCGACAGGGCCCGACAGAGCCCGACAGAGCCCGACAGAGCCCGACAGGGCCCGACAGAGCCCGACAGAGCCCGACAGGGCCCGACAGAGCCCGACAGAGCCCGACAGAGCCCGACAGAGCCCGACAGGGCCCGACAGAGCCCGACAGGGCCCGACAGGGCCCGACAGGGCCCGACAGGGCCCAGTAGAGCCCGACAGAGCCCGATAGAGCCCGAAAGGGCCCAACAGGGCCCAGTAGAGCCCGACAGAGCCCGACAGAGCCCAGTAGAGCCCAGTAGAGCCCGACTGAGCCCGACAGAGCCCGACAGAGCCCGACAGAGCCCGACAGGGCCCGACAGGTCCCGACAGAGCCCAGAAGAGCCCGACAGAGCCCGACAGAGCCCGACAGAGCCCGACAGGGCCCAGTAGAGCCCGACAGAGCCCGACAGAGCCCGACAGAGCCCGACAGGGCCCAACAGGGCCCGACAGGGCCCAGAAGAGCCCGACAGAGCCCGACAGAGCCCGACAGAGCCCGACAGGGCCCGACAGAGCCCGACAGAGCCCGACAGGGCCCGACAGGGCCCGACAGAGCCCGATAGAGCCCGACAGAGCCCGACAGAGCCCGACAGGGCCCCACAGAGCCCGACAGAGCCCGACAGAGCCCGACAGAGCCCGACAGGGACCGACAGAGCCCGACAGAGCCCGACAGAGCCCGACAGGGCCCGACAGCGCCCGACAGAGCCCGACAGAGCCCGACAGGGCCCAGTAGAGCCCAGTAGAACCCGACAGAGCCCAGTAGAGCCCGACAGAGCCCGACAGAGCCCGACAGAGCCCGACAGGGCCCAGTAGAGCCCGACAGAGCCCGACAGGGCCCGACAGAGCCCGACAGAGCCCAGTAGAGCCCGACAGAGCCCGACAGAGCCCGACAGGGCCCGACAGAGCCCGACAGAGCCCAGTAGAGCCCGACAGAGCCCGTCAGGGCCCGACAGGCCCCGACAGGGCCCAGTAGAGCCCGACAGAGCCCGACAGAGCCCAGTAGAGACCGACAGAGCCGAGAGGGCCCGACAGAGCCCGACAGAACCCGACAGGGCCCAGTAGAGCCCGACAGAGCCCGACAGAGCCCGACAGAGCCCGACAGGGCCCGACAGAGCCCGACAGAGCCCGACAGAGCCCGACAGCGCCCGACAGGGCCCAGTAGAGCCCGACAGAGCCCGACAGAGCCCGACAGAGCCCGACAGAGCCCGACAGAGCCCGACAGGGTCCAGTAGAGCCCGACAGAGCCCAACAGGGCCCGACAGAGCCCGACAGAGCCCGACAGGGCCCAGTAGAGCCCGACAGAGCCCGACAGAGCCCGACAGAGCCCGACAGGGCCCGACAGAGCCCGACAGAGCCCGACAGGGCCCGACAGGGCCCGACAGAGCCCGACAGGGCCCAGTAGAGCCCGACAGAGCCCGACAGAGCCCGACAGAGCCCAGTAGAGCCCGACAGAGCCCGACAGAGCGCGACAGAGCCCGACAGGGCCCGACAGGGCCCGACAGGGCCCGACAGGGGCCGACAGAGCCCGACAGGGCCCAGTAGAGCCCGACAGAGCCCGATAGAGCCCGACAGGGCACGACAGGGCCCAGTAGAGCCCGACAGAGCCCGACAGAGCCCAGTAGAGCCCAGTAGAGCCCGACAGAGCCCGACAGAGCCCGACAGAGCCCGACAGGGCCCGACAGGGCCCGACAGAGCCCGACAGAGCCCGACAGGGCCCGACAGGGCCCGACAGGGCCCATTAGAGCCCGACAGAGCCCGACAGAGCCTGACAGAGCCCGACAGGGCCCGACAGGGCCCGACAGAGTCCGACAGAGCCCGACAGGGGCCAGTAGAGCCCGACAGAGCCCGACAGAGCCCGACAGGGCCCGACAGGGCCCGACAGGGCCCAGTAGAGCCCGATAGAGACCGACAGAGCCCGACAGGGCCCGACAGGGCCCGACAGAGCCCGACAGAGCCCGACAGGGCCCGACAGGGCCCGACAGGGCCCGACAGGGCCCGACAGGGCCCGACAGAGCCCGACAGGGCCCGATAGATCCCGACAGGGCCCGACAGAGCCCGACAGACCCCGACAGACCCCGACAGGGCACGACAGAGCCCGACAGGGCCCGACAGAGCCCGACAGAGCCCGACAGAGCCCGACAGGGCCCAGTAGAGCCCGACAGAGCCCAGTAGAGCCCAGTAGAGCCCGACAGAGCCCGACAGAGCCCGACAGGGCCCGACAGAGCCCGACAGGGCCCGACAGAGCCCGACAGAGGCCGACAGGGCCCGACAGAGCCCGACAGGGCCCGACAGGGCCCGACAGAGCCCGACAGGGCCCGACAGAGCCCAGTAGAGCCCGACAGAGCCCGACAGGGCCCGACAGAGCCCGACAGGGCCCAGTAGAGCCCGATAGAGCCCGATAGAGCCCGACAGGGCCCGACAGGGCCCAGTAGAGCCCGACAGAGCCCGACAGAGCCCAGTAGAGCCCAGTAGAGCCCGACAGAGCCCGACAGAGCCCGACAGAGCCCGACAGAGCCCGACAGGGCCCGACAGGGCCCGACAGAGCCCGACAGGGCCCGACAGGGCCCGACAGGGCCCAGTAGAGCCCGACAGAGCCCGACAGAGCCCAGTAGAGCCCAGTAGAGCCCGACAGGGCCCGACAGGGCCCATTAGAGACCGACAGAGCCCGACACAGCCCGACAGGGCCCGACAGAGCCCGACAGAGCCCGACAGAGCCCGACAGGGCCCGACAGAGCCCGACAGAGCCCGACAGAGCCCGACAGGGCCCGACAGAGCCCGACAGGGCCCGACAGGGCCCAGTAGAGCCCGACAGAGCCCGATAGAGCCCGACAGGGCCCAAGAGGGCCCAGTAGAGCCCGACAGAGCCCGACAGAGCCCAGTAGAGCCCAGTAGAGCCCGACTGAGCCCGACAGAGCCCGACAGAGCCCGACAGAGCCCGACAGAGCCCGACAGGGCCCGACAGGTCCCGACAGAGCCCAGAAGAGGCCGACAGAGCCCGACAGAGCCCGACAGAGCCCGACAGGGCCCAGTAGAGCCCGACAGAGCCCGACAGAGCCCGACAGAGCCCGACAGGGCCCAACAGGGCCCGACAGGGCCCAGAAGAGCCCGACAGAGCCCGACAGAGCCCGACAGGGCCCGACAGAGCCCGACAGAGCCCGACAGGGCCCGACAGGGCCCAGTAGGGCCCGACAGGGCCCGACAGAGCCCGACAGAGCCCGACAGGGCCCCACAGAGCCCGACAGAGCCCGACAGAGCCCGACAGAGCCCGACAGGGACCGACAGAGCCCGACAGAGCCCGACAGAGCCCGACAGGGCCCGACAGAGCCCGACAGAGCCCGACAGAGCCCGACAGGGCCCAGTAGAGCCCAGTAGAACCCGACAGAGCCCAGTAGAGCCCGACAGAGCCCGACAGAGCCCGACAGAGCCCGACAGGGCCCAGTAGAGCCCGACAGAGCCCGACAGGGCCCGACAGAGCCCGACAGAGCCCAGTAGAGCCCGACAGAGCCCGACAGAGCCCGACAGAGCCCAGTAGAGCCCGACAGAGCCCGACAGAGCCCGAGAGGGCCCGACAGAGCCCGACAGAGCCCAGTAGAGCCCGACAGAGCCCGTCAGGGCCCGACAGGCCCCGACAGGGCCCAGTAGAGCCCGACAGAGCCCGACAGAGCCCAGTAGAGACCGACAGAGCCGAGAGGGCCCGACAGAGCCCGACAGAACCCGACAGGGCCCAGTAGAGCCCGACAGAGCCCGACAGAGCCCGACAGAGCCCGACAGGGCCCGACAGGGCCCGACAGAGCCCGACAGAGCCCGACAGCGCCCGACAGGGCCCAGTAGAGCCCGACAGAGCCCGACAGAGCCCGACAGAGCCCGACAGGGCCCGACAGAGCCCGACAGAGCCCGACAGGGCCCAGTAGAGCCCGACAGAGCCCAACAGGGCCCGACAGAGCCCGACAGAGCCCGACAGGGCCCAGTAGAGCCCGACAGAGCCCGACAGAGCCCGACAGAGCCCGACAGGGCCCGACAGAGCCCGACAGAGCCCGACAGGGCCCGACAGGGCCCGACAGAGCCCGACAGGGCCCAGTAGAGCCCGACAGAGCCCGACAGAGCCCGACAGAGCCCAGTAGAGCCCGACAGAGCCCGACAGAGCCCGACAGAGCCCGACAGGGCCCGACAGGGCCCGACAGGGCCCGACAGGGCCCGACAGAGCCCGACAGGGCCCAGTAGAGCCCGACAGAGCCCGATAGAGCCCGACAGGGCACGACAGGGCCCAGTAGAGCCCGACAGAGCCCGACAGGGCCCGACAGGGCCCATTAGAGCCCGACAGAGCCCGACAGAGCCTGACAGAGCCCGACAGGGCCCGACAGGGCCCGACAGAGTCCGACAGAGCCCGACAGGGGCCAGTAGAGCCCGACAGAGCCCGACAGAGCCCGACAGGGCCCGACAGGGCCCGACAGGGCCCAGTAGAGCCCGATAGAGCCCGACAGAGCCCGACAGGGCCCGACAGGGCCCGACAGGGCCCGACAGGGCCCGACAGAGCCCGACAGGGCCCGATAGATCCCGACAGGGCCCGACAGAGCCCGACAGACCCCGACAGACCCCGACAGGGCACGACAGAGCCCGACAGGGCCCGACAGAGCCCGACAGAGCCCGACAGAGCCCGACAGGGCCCAGTAGAGCCCGACAGAGCCCAGTAGAGCCCAGTAGAGCCCGACAGAGCCCGACAGAGCCCGACAGAGCTCGACAGGGCCCGACAGGGCCCGACAGGGCCCAGTAGAGCCCGACAGAGCCCGACAGGGCCCGACAGAGCCCGACAGAGCCCGACAGGGCCCGACAGGGCCCGACAGAGCCCGACAGGGTCCAGTAGAGCCCGACAGAGCCCGACAGAGCCCGACAGAGCCCAACAGGGCCCGACAGAGCCCGACAGAGCCCGACAGGGCCCGACAGGGCCCGACAGGGCCCGACAGAGCCCGACAGAGCCCGACAGGGCCCCACAGAGCCCGAAAGAGCCCGACAAAGCCCAGTAGAGCCCGACCGAGCCCGACAGAGCCCGACAGAGCCCGACAGAGCCCAGTACAGCCCGACAGAGCCCGACAGAGCCCGACAGGGCCCGACAGGGCCCAGTAGAGCCCGACAGAGCCCGACAGAGCCCGACAGAGCCCGACAGAGCCCGACAGAGCCCAGTAGAGCCGACAGAGCCCGACAGAGCCCGACAGGGCCCGACAGGGCCCGACAGAGCCCGACAGAGCCCGACAGGGCCCGACAGAGCCCAGTAGAGCCCGACAGAGCCCGACAGAGCCCGACAGAGCCCGACAGGGCCCGACAGGGCCCGACAGGGCCCAGTAGAGCCCGACAGAGCCCGACAGAGCCCGACAGAGCCCGACAGAGCCCGACAGAGCCCGACAGAGCCCGACAGGGCCCGACAGAGCCCGACAGGGCCCGACAGGGCCCGACAGGGCCCGACAGAGCCCAGTAGAGCCCGACAGAGCCCGACAGAGCCCGACAGAGCCCGACAGGGCCCGACAGGGCCCAGTAGAGCCCGACAGGGCCCAGTAGAGCCCGACAGAGCCCGACAGAGCCCGACAGGGCCCGACAGGGCCCGACAGGGTACGACAGAGCCCGACAGGGCCCGACAGGGCCCAGTAGAACCCGACAGAGCCCGACAGAGCCCGACAGGGCCCGACAGGGCCCGACAGGGCCCGACAGGGTACGACAGAGCCCGACAGGGCCCGACAGGGCCCAGTAGAGCCCGACAGAGCCCGACACAGCCCGACAGAGCCCGACAGAGCCCGACAGGGCCCGACAGGGCCCGACAGAGCCCGACAGAGCCCGACAGAGCCCGACAGAGCCCGACAGGGCCCAGTAGAGCCCGACAGAGCCCGACAGGGCCCGACAGAGCCCGACAGAGCCCGACAGAGCCCGACAGGGCCCAGTAGAGCCCGACAGAGCCCGACAGAGCCCGACAGAGCCCGACAGGGCCCGACAGAGCCCGACAGAGCCCGACAGGGCCCGACAGGGCCCAGTAGAGCCCGACAGAGCCCAACAGGGCCCGACAGAGCCCGACAGAGCCCGACAGAGCCCCGACAGGGCCCAGTAGAGCCCGACAGAGCCCGACAGAGCCCGACAGAGCCCGACAGGGCCCGACAGAGCCCGACAGAGCCCGACATGGCCCAGTAGAGCCCGACAGAGCCCGACAGAGCCCGACAGAGCCCAGTAGAGCCCGACAGAGCCCGACAGAGCCCGACAGAGGCCGACAGGGCCCGACAGAGCCCAACAGGGCCCGACAGGGCCCGACAGAGCCCGACAGGGCCCGACAGAGCCCAGTAGAGCCCGACAGAGCCCGACAGGGCCCGACAGAGCCCGACAGGGCCCAGTAGAGCCCGACAGAGCCCGATAGAGCCCGACAGGGCCCGACAGGGCCCAGTAGAGCCCGACAGAGCCCGACAGAGCCCAGTAGAGCCCAGTAGAGCCCGACAGAGCCCGACAGAGCCCGACAGAGCCCGACAGGGCCCGACAGGGCCCGACAGAGCCCAGTAGAGCCCGACAGAGCCCGACAGAGCCCGACAGAGCCCAGTAGAGCCCGACAGGGCCCGACAGGGCCCGACAGGGCCCATTAGAGCCCGACAGAGCCCGACAGGGCCCGACAGAGCCCGACAGAGCCCGACAGAGCCCGACAGGGCCCGACAGAGCCCGACAGAGCCCGACAGGGCCCGACAGAGCCCGACAGAGCCCGACAGAGCCCGACAGAGCCCGACAGGGCCCAGCAGAGCCCGACAGAGCCCGACAGAGCCCGACAGAGCCCGACAGAGCCCGACAGAGCCCGACAGAGCCTGACAGGGCCCGACAGAGCCCGACAGGGCCCGACAGGGCCCGACAGAGCCCGACAGAGCCCGACAGGGCCCGACAGAGCCCGACAGAGCCCGATAGAGCCCGACAGGGCCCAACAGGGCCCAGTAGAGCCCGACAGAGCCCGACAGAGCCCAGTAGAGCCCAGTAGAGCCCGACAGAGCCCGACAGAGCCCGACAGAGCCCGACAGGGCCCGACAGAGCCCGACAGAGCCCGACAGGGCCCGACAGGGCCCGACAGGGCCCAGTAGAGCCCGAAAGAGCCCGACAGAGCCCAGTAGAGCCCAGTAGAGCCCGACAGAGCCCGACAGGGCCCAGTAGAGCCCGACAGAGCCCGACAGAGCCCGACAGGGCCCGACAGGGCCCGACAGGGCCCGACAGGGCCCAGTAGAGCCCGATAGAGCCCGACAGAGCCCGACAGAGCCCGACAGGGCCCGACAGAGCCCGACAGAGCCCGACAGGGCCCGACAGGGGCCGACAGAGCCCGACAGGGCCCGATAGAGCCCGACAGAGCCCGACAGAGCCCGACAGAGCCCGACAGGGCCGAGCCCGACAGAGGCCCAGTAGAGCCCAGTAGAGCCCGACAGAGCCCGACAGAGCCCCGACAGAGCCCGTCAGGGCCCGACAGGGCCCGACAGGGCCCAGTAGAGCCCGACAGAGCCCGACAGGGCCCGACAGAGCCCGACAGAGCCCGACAGGGCCCAGTAGAGCCCGACAGAGCCCGACAGAGCCCGACAGAGCCCGACAGGGCCCCGACAGAGCCCGACAGAGCCCGACAGGGCCCAACAGATTGAGGCCCGACAGAGCCCGACAGGGCCCGACAGAGCCCGACAGAGCCCGACAGAGCCCGACAGGGCCCCACAGGGCCCGACAGAGCCCGACAGGGCCCAGTAGAGCCCGACAGAGCCCGACAGAGCCCGACAGAGCCCAGTAGAGCCCGACAGAGCCCGACAGAGCCCGACAGAGCCCGACAGGGCCCGACAGGGCCCGACAGGGCCCGACAGGGCCCAGTAGAGCCCGACAGAGCCCGACAGAGCCCGACAGAGCCCGACAGAGCCCAGTAGAGCCCGACAGAGCCCGACAGAGCCCGACAGGGCCCGACAGGGCCCGACAGGGCCCGACAGAGCCCGACAGGGCCCGCCAGGGCCCGACAGAGCCCAGTAGAGCCCGACAGAGCCCGACAGAGCCCGACAGAGCCCGACAGGCCCGACGGCCCGACAGGGCCCGACAGGGCCCAGTAGAGCCCGACAGAGCCCGACAGAGCCCGACAGAGCCCGACAGGGCCCGACAGGGCCCGACAGGGCCCGACAGGGCCCGACAGAGCCCGACAGGGCCCGACAGGGTACGACAGAGCCCGACAGGGCCCGACAGGGCCCAGTAGAGCCCGACAGAGCCCGACAGAGCCCGACAGGGCCCGACAGGGCCCAGTAGAGCCCGACAGAGCCCGACAGAGCCCGACAGAGCCCAGTAGAGCCCAGTAGAGCCCGACAGAGCCCGACAGAGCCCGACAGAGCCCGACAGAGCCCGACAGGGCCCGACAGAGCCCGACAGGGACCTACAGAGCCCGACAGGGCCCGACAGAGCCCGACAGAGCCCGACAGGGCCCAGTAGAGCCCGACAGAGCCCGACAGAGCCCGACAGAACCCGACAGGGCCCAGTAGAGCCCGACAGAGCCCGACAGGGCCCGACAGAGCCCGACAGAGCCCGACAGAGCCCGACAGGGTCCGACAGGGCCCAGTAGAGCCCGACAGAGCCCGACAGAGCCCGACAGAGCCCGACAGGGCCCAGTAGAGCCCGACAGAGCCCGACAGAGCCCGACAGGGCCCAGTAGAGCCCGACAGAGCCCGACAGAGCCCGACAGAGCCCGACAGGGCCCGACAGAGCCCGACAGAGCCCGACAGGGTCCGACAGGGCCCAGTAGAGCCCGACAGAGCCCAACAGGGCCCGACAGAGCCCGACAGAGCCCGACAGAGCCCGACAGAGCCCGACAGGGCCCAGTAGAGCCCGATAGAGCCCGACAGAGCCCGACAGAGCCCGACAGGGCCCGACAGAGCCCGACAGAGCCCGACAGGGCCCGACAGGGCCCGACAGAGCCCGACAGGGCCCGATAGAGCCCGACAGAGCACGACAGAGCCCGACAGAGCCCGACAGGGCCCAGTAGAGCCCGACAGAGCCCAGTAGAGCCCGACAGAGCCCGACAGAGCCCGACAGGGCACGACAGAGCCCGACAGAGCCCGACAGAGCCCGACAGGGCCCAGTAGAGCCCGACAGAGCCCAGTAGAGCCCAGTAGAGCCCGACAGAGCCCGACAGAGCCCGACAGAGCCCGACAGGGCCCAGTAGAGCCCGACAGAGCCCGACAGGGCCCGACAGAGCCCGACAGAGCCCGACAGGGCCCGACAGAGCCCGACAGAGCCCGACAGAGCCCGACAGAGCCCGACAGGGCCCAGTAGAGCCCGACAGAGCCCGACAGAGCCCGACAGAGCCCGACAGGGCCCGACAGGGCCCGACAGAGCCCGACAGAGCCCGACAGGGCCCAACAGGGCCCGACAGAGCCCGACAGAGCCCGACAGGGCCCCACAGAGCCCGAAAGAGCCCGACAGGGCCCAGTAGAGCCCGACAGAGCCCGACAGAGCCCGACAGAGCCCGACAGAGCCCAGTAGAGCCCGACAGGGCCCGACAGGGCCCGACAGGGCCCGACAGGGCCCGACAGAGCCCGACAGAGCCCGACAGGGCCCAGTAGAGCCCGACAGAGCCCGACAGAGCCCGACAGAGCCCGACAGAGCCCAGTAGAGCCCGACAGAGCCCGACAGAGCCCGACACGGCCCGACAGGGCCCGACAGAGCCCGACAGAGCCCGACAGGGCCCGACAGAGCCCGACAGAGCCCAGTAGAGCGCAACAGACCCCGACAGAGCCCGACAGAGCCCGACAGGGCCCGACAGGGCCCGACAGGGCCCAGTAGAGCCCGACAGAGCCCGACAGAGCCCGACAGAGCCCGACAGGGCCCGACAGAGACCGAGAGGGCCCGACAGGGCCCGACAGGGCCCGACAGAGCCCAGTAGAGCCCGACAGAGCCCGACAGAGCCCGACAGGGCCCGACAGGGCCCGACAGGGCCCAGTAGAGCCCGACAGAGCCCGACAGAGCCCGACAGAGCCCGACAGGGCCCGACAGGGCCCGACAGAGCCCGACAGGGCCCGAAAGGGCCCGACAGAGCCCGACAGGGCCCGACAGGGTACGACAGAGCCCGACAGGGCCCGACAGGGCCCAGTAGAGCCCGACAGAGCCCGACAGAGCCCGACAGGGCCCGACAGGGCCCAGTAGAGCCCGACAGAGCCCGACAGAGCCCGACAGAGCCCAGTAGAGCCCAGTAGAGCCCGACAGAGCCCGACACAGCCCGACACAGCCCGACAGAGCCCGACAGGGCCCGACAGAGCCCGACAGGGCCCGACAGAGCCCGACAGAGCCCGACAGGGCCCGACAGAGCCCGACAGAGCCCGACAGGGCCCAGTAGAGCCCGACAGAGCCCGACAGAACCCGACAGGGCCCAGTAGAGCCCGACAGAGCCCGACAGGGCCCGACAGAGCCCGACAGAGCCCAGTAGAGCGCAACAGACCCCGACAGAGCCCGACAGAGCCCGACAGGGCCCGACAGGGCCCGACAGGGCCCAGTAGAGCCCGATAGAGCCCGACAGAGCCCGACAGAGCCCGACAGGGCCCGACAGAGCCCGACAGAGCCCGACAGGGCCCGACAGGGCACGACAGAGCCCGACAGAGCCCGACAGAGCCCGACAGGGCCCAGTAGAGCCCGAAAGAGCCCGACAGAGCCCAGTAGAGCCCAGTAGAGCCCGACAGAGCCCGACAGGGCCCAGTAGAGCCCGACAGAGCCCGACAGAGCCCGACAGGGCCCGACAGGGCCCGACAGGGCCCGACAGGGCCCAGTAGAGCCCGATAGAGCCCGACAGAGCCCGACAGAGCCCGACAGGGCCCGACAGAGCCCGACAGAGCCCGACAGGGCCCGACAGGGGCCGACAGAGCCCGACAGGGCCCGATAGAGCCCGACAGAGCCCGACAGAGCCCGACAGAGCCCGACAGGGCCCAGTAGAGCCCAGTAGAGCCCGACAGAGCCCAGTAGAGCCCAGTAGAGCCCGACAGAGCCCGACAGAGCCCGACAGAGCCCGTCAGGGCCCGACAGGGCCCGACAGGGCCCAGTAGAGCCCGACAGAGCCCGACAGGGCCCGACAGAGCCCGACAGAGCCCGACAGGGCCCAGTAGAGCCCGACAGAGCCCGACAGAGCCCGACAGAGCCCGACAGGGCCCGACAGAGCCCGACAGAGCCCGACAGGGCCCAACAGGGCCCGACAGAGCCCGACAGGGCCCGACAGAGCCCGACAGAGCCCGACAGAGCCCGACAGGGCCCCACAGGGCCCGACAGAGCCCGACAGGGCCCAGTAGAGCCCGACAGAGCCCGACAGAGCCCGACAGAGCCCAGTAGAGCCCGACAGAGCCCGACAGAGCCCGACAGAGCCCGACAGGGCCCGACAGGGCCCGACAGGGCCCGACAGGGCCCAGTAGAGCCCGACAGAGCCCGACAGAGCCCGACAGAGCCCGACAGAGCCCAGTAGAGCCCGACAGAGCCCGACAGAGCCCGACAGGGCCCGACAGGGCCCGACAGGGCCCGACAGAGCCCGACAGGGCCCGCCAGGGCCCGACAGAGCCCAGAGGCCCTAGAGCCCGACAGAGCCCGACAGAGCCCGACAGAGCCCGACAGGGCCCGACAGGGCCCGACAGGGCCCAGTAGAGCCCGACAGAGCCCGACAGAGCCCGACAGAGCCCGACAGGGCCCGACAGGGCCCGACAGGGCCCGACAGGGCCCGACAGAGCCCGACAGGGCCCGACAGGGTACGACAGAGCCCGACAGGGCCCGACAGGGCCCAGTAGAGCCCGACAGAGCCCGACAGAGCCCGACAGGGCCCGACAGGGCCCAGTAGAGCCCGACAGAGCCCGACAGAGCCCGACAGAGCCCAGTAGAGCCCAGTAGAGCCCGACAGAGCCCGACAGAGCCCGACAGAGCCCGACAGAGCCCGACAGGGCCCGACAGAGCCCGACAGGGACCTACAGAGCCCGACAGGGCCCGACAGAGCCCGACAGAGCCCGACAGGGCCCAGTAGAGCCCGACAGAGCCCGACAGAGCCCGACAGAACCCGACAGGGCCCAGTAGAGCCCGACAGAGCCCGACAGGGCCCGACAGAGCCCGACAGAGCCCGACAGAGCCCGACAGGGTCCGACAGGGCCCAGTAGAGCCCGACAGAGCCCGACAGAGCCCGACAGAGCCCGACAGGGCCCAGTAGAGCCCGACAGAGCCCGACAGAGCCCGACAGGGCCCAGTAGAGCCCGCAGAGCCCGACAGAGCCCGACAGAGCCCGACAGGGCCCGACAGAGCCCGACAGAGCCCGACAGGGTCCGACAGGGCCCAGTAGAGCCCGACAGAGCCCAACAGGGCCCGACAGAGCCCGACAGAGCCCGACAGAGCCCGACAGAGCCCGACAGGGCCCAGTAGAGCCCGATAGAGCCCGACAGAGCCCGACAGAGCCCGACAGGGCCCGACAGAGCCCGACAGAGCCCGACAGGGCCCGACAGGGCCCGACAGAGCCCGACAGGGCCCGATAGAGCCCGACAGAGCACGACAGAGCCCGACAGAGCCCGACAGGGCCCAGTAGAGCCCGACAGAGCCCAGTAGAGCCCGACAGAGCCCGACAGAGCCCGACAGGGCCCGACAGAGCCCGACAGAGCCCGACAGAGCCCGACAGGGCCCAGTAGAGCCCGACAGAGCCCAGTAGAGCCCAGTAGAGCCCGACAGAGCCCGACAGAGCCCGACAGAGCCCGACAGGGCCCAGTAGAGCCCGACAGAGCCCGACAGGGCCCGACAGAGCCCGACAGAGCCCGACAGGGCCCGACAGAGCCCGACAGAGCCCGACAGAGCCCGACAGAGCCCGACAGGGCCCAGTAGAGCCCGACAGAGCCCGACAGAGCCCGACAGAGCCCGACAGGGCCCGACAGAGCCCGACAGAGCCCGACAGGGCCCAACAGGGCCCGACAGAGCCCGACAGAGCCCGACAGGGCCCCACAGAGCCCGAAAGAGCCCGACAGGGCCCAGTAGAGCCCGACAGAGCCCGACAGAGCCCGACAGAGCCCGACAGAGCCCAGTAGAGCCCGACAGGGCCCGACAGGGCCCGACAGGGCCCGACAGGGCCCGACAGAGCCCGACAGAGCCCGACAGGGCCCAGTAGAGCCCGACAGAGCCCGACAGAGCCCGACAGAGCCCGACAGAGCCCAGTAGAGCCCGACAGAGCCCGACAGAGCCCGACACGGCCCGACAGGGCCCGACAGAGCCCGACAGAGCCCGACAGGGCCCGACAGAGCCCGACAGAGCCCAGTAGAGCGCAACAGACCCCGACAGAGCCCGACAGAGCCCGACAGGGCCCGACAGGGCCCGACAGGGCCCAGTAGAGCCCGACAGAGCCCGACAGAGCCCGACAGAGCCCGACAGGGCCCGACAGAGACCGAGAGGGCCCGACAGGGCCCGACAGGGCCCGACAGAGCCCAGTAGAGCCCGACAGAGCCCGACAGAGCCCGACAGGGCCCGACAGGGCCCGACAGGGCCCAGTAGAGCCCGACAGAGCCCGACAGAGCCCGACAGAGCCCGACAGGGCCCGACAGGGCCCGACAGAGCCCGACAGGGCCCGAAAGGGCCCGACAGAGCCCGACAGGGCCCGACAGGGTACGACAGAGCCCGACAGGGCCCGACAGGGCCCAGTAGAGCCCGACAGAGCCCGACAGAGCCCGACAGGGCCCGACAGGGCCCAGTAGAGCCCGACAGAGCCCGACAGAGCCCGACAGAGCCCAGTAGAGCCCAGTAGAGCCCGACAGAGCCCGACACAGCCCGACACAGCCCGACAGAGCCCGACAGGGCCCGACAGAGCCCGACAGGGCCCGACAGAGCCCGACAGAGCCCGACAGGGCCCGACAGAGCCCGACAGAGCCCGACAGGGCCCAGTAGAGCCCGACAGAGCCCGACAGAACCCGACAGGGCCCAGTAGAGCCCGACAGAGCCCGACAGGGCCCGACAGAGCCCGACAGAGCCCAGTAGAGCGCAACAGACCCCGACAGAGCCCGACAGAGCCCGACAGGGCCCGACAGGGCCCGACAGGGCCCAGTAGAGCCCGACAGAGCCCGACAGAGCCCGACAGAGCCCGACAGGGCCCGACAGAGACCGAGAGGGCCCGACAGGGCCCGACAGGGCCCGACAGAGCCCAGTAGAGCCCGACAGAGCCCGACAGAGCCCGACAGGGCCCGACAGGGCCCGACAGGGCCCAGTAGAGCCCGACAGAGCCCGACAGAGCCCGACAGAGCCCGACAGGGCCCGACAGGGCCCGACAGAGCCCGACAGGGCCCGAAAGGGCCCGACAGAGCCCGACAGGGCCCGACAGGGTACGACAGAGCCCGACAGGGCCCGACAGGGCCCAGTAGAGCCCGACAGAGCCCGACAGAGCCCGACAGGGCCCGACAGGGCCCAGTAGAGCCCGACAGAGCCCGACAGAGCCCGACAGAGCCCAGTAGAGCCCAGTAGAGCCCGACAGAGCCCGACACAGCCCGACACAGCCCGACAGAGCCCGACAGGGCCCGACAGAGCCCGACAGGGCCCGACAGAGCCCGACAGAGCCCGACAGGGCCCGACAGAGCCCGACAGAGCCCGACAGGGCCCAGTAGAGCCCGACAGAGCCCGACAGAACCCGACAGGGCCCAGTAGAGCCCGACAGAGCCCGACAGGGCCCGACAGAGCCCGACAGAGCCCGACAGAGCCCGACAGCGCCCGACAGGGCCCAGTAGAGCCGACAGGGCCCAGTAGAGCCCGACAGAGCCCGACAGGGCCCGACAGAGCCCGACAGAGCCCGACAGGGTCCGACAGGGCCCAGTAGAGCCCGACAGAGCCCAACAGGGCCCGACAGAGCCCGACAGAGCCCGACAGAGCCCGACAGGGCCCAGTAGAGCCCGATAGAGCCCGACAGAGCCCGACAGAGCCCGACAGGGCCCGACAGAGCCCGACAGAGCCCGACAGGGCCCGACAGGGCCCGACAGAGCCCGACAGGGCCCGATAGAGCCCGACAGGGCCCGACAGAGCCCGACAGGGCACGACAGGGCCCGACAGGGCCCGACAGAGCCCGACAGGGCCCGACAGAGCCCGACAGAGCCCGACAGAGCCCAGTAGAGCCCGACAGAGCCCAGTAGAGCCCAGTAGAGCCCGACAGAGCCCGACAGAGCCCGACAGAGCTCGACAGGGCCCGACAGGGCCCGACAGGGCCCAGTAGAGCCCGACAGAGCCCGACAGGGCCCGACAGAGCCCGACAGAGCCCGACAGGGCCCGACAGGGCCCGACAGAGCCCAGAAGAGCCTGACAGAGCCCGACAGAGCCCGACAGAGCCCGACAGGGCCCAGTAGAGCCCGACAGAGCCCGACAGAGCCCGACAGAGCCCGACAGGGCCCGACAGAGCCCGACAGAGCCCGACAGAGCCCGACAGGGCCCGACAGGGCCCGACAGGGCCCGACAGAGCCCGACAGAGCCCGACAGGGCCCCACAGAGCCCGAAAGAGCCCGACAAGCCCAGTAGAGCCCGACAGAGCCCGACAGAGCCCGACAGAGCCCAGTAGAGCCCGACAGAGCCCGACAGAGCCCGACAGGGCCCGACAGGGCCCGACAGAGCCCGACAGAGCCCGACAGGGCCCAGTAGAGCCCGACAGAGCCCGACAGAGCCCGACAGAGCCTAGTAGAGCCCGACAGAGCCCGACAGAGCCCGACAGGGCCCGACAGGGCCCGACAGAGCCCGACAGAGCCCGACAGGGCCCGACAGGGCCCGACAGAGCCCAGTAGAGCCCGACAGAGCCCGACAGAGCCCGACAGAGCCCGACAGGGCCCGACAGGGCCCGACAGGGCCCAGTAGAGCCCGACAGAGCCCGACAGAGCCCGACAGGGCCCGACAGGGCCCGACAGGGCCCGACAGAGCCCAGTAGAGCCCGACAGAGCCCGACAGAGCCCGACAGAGCCCGACAGGGCCCGACAGGGCCCGACAGGGCCCAGTAGAGCCCGACAGGGCCCAGTAGAGCCCGACAGAGCCCGACAGAGCCCGACAGAGCCCGACAGGGCCCGACAGGGCCCGACAGAGCCCGACAGGGCCCGACAGGGTACGACAGAGCCCGACAGGGCCCGACAGGGCCCGACAGAGCCCGACAGAGCCCGACAGAGCCCGACAGAGCCCGACAGGGCCCGACAGGGCCCAGTAGAGCCCGACAGAGCCCGACAGAGCCCGACAGAGCCCAGTAGAGCCCAGTAGAGCCCGACAGAGCCCGACACAGCCCGACAGAGCCCGACAGAGCCCGACAGGGCCCGACAGAGCCCGACAGGGCCCGACAGAGCCCGACAGAGCCCGACAGGGCCCGACAGAGCCCGACAGAGCCCGACAGGGCCCAGTAGAGCCCGACAGAGCCCGACAGAGCCCGACAGAACCCGACAGGGCCCAGTAGAGCCCGACAGAGCCCGACAGGGCCCGACAGAGCCCGACAGAGCCCGACAGAGCCCGACAGCGCCCGACAGGGCCCAGTAGAGCCCGACAGAGCCCGACAGAGCCCGACAGAGCCCGACAGGGCCCGACAGAGCCCGACAGGGCCCGACAGGGCCCGACAGGGCCCAGTAGAGCCCGACAGAGCCCGACAGAGCCCGACAGAGCCCGACAGAGCCCAGTAGAGCCCGACAGAGCCCGACAGAGCCCGACAGGGCCCGACAGGGCCCGACAGGGCCCGACAGGGCCCAGTAGAGCCCGACAGAGCCCGACAGAGCCCGACAGAGCCCGACAGGGCCCGACAGGGCCCGACAGGGCCCAGTAGAGCCCGACAGAGCCCGACAGAGCCCGACAGGGCCCGACAGAGCCCGACAGGGCCCGACAGGGCCCAGTAGAGCCCGACAGAGCCCGACAGAGCCCGACAGGGCCCGACAGGGCCCGACAGGGCCCAGTAGAGCCCGACAGAGCCCGACAGAGCCCGACAGAGCCCGACAGGGCCCGACAGGGCCCGACAGGGCCCAGTAGAGCCCGACAGAGCCCGACAGAGCCCGACAGGGCCCGACAGAGCCCGACAGGGCCCGACAGGGCCCAGTAGAGCCC
This sequence comes from Caloenas nicobarica, assembly GCF_036013445.1. NCBI lineage: Eukaryota > Metazoa > Chordata > Aves > Columbiformes > Columbidae > Caloenas > Caloenas nicobarica. Next base: position 79,151 of record NW_027017418.1, on the reverse strand, counting down.
GACAGAGCCCGACAGAGCCCGACAGAGCCCGACAGGGCCCGACAGGGCCCGACAGGGCCCAGTAGAGCCCGACAGGGCCCGACAGAGCCCGACAGAGCCCGACAGGGCCCGACAGGGCCCGACAGAGCCCGACAGGGCCCGACAGGGTACGACAGAGCCCGACAGGGCCCGACAGGGCCCAGTAGAGCCCGACAGAGCCCGACAGAGCCCGACAGAGCCCGACAGGGCCCGACAGGGCCCAGTAGAGCCCGACAGAGCCCGACAGAGCCCGACAGAGCCCAGTAGAGCCCAGTAGAGCCCGACAGAGCCCGACACAGCCCGACAGAGCCCGACAGAGCCCGACAGGGCCCGACAGAGCCCGACAGGGCCCGACAGAGCCCGACAGGGCCCGACAGGGCCCGACAGGGCCCGACAGAGCCCGACAGGGCCCAGTAGAGCCCGACAGAGCCCGACAGAGCCCGACAGAACCCGACAGGGCCCAGTAGAGCCCGACAGAGCCCGACAGGGCCCGACAGAGCCCGACAGAGCCCGACAGAGCCCGACAGCGCCCGACAGGGCCCAGTAGAGCCCGACAGAGCCCGACAGAGCCCGACAGGGCCCGACAGAGCCCGACAGGGCCCGACAGGGCCCAGTAGAGCCCGACAGAGCCCAACAGGGCCCGACAGAGCCCGACAGAGCCCGACAGAGCCCGACAGGGCCCAGTAGAGCCCGACAGAGCCCGACAGAGCCCGACAGGGCCCGACAGAGCCCGACAGAGCCTGACAGGGCCCGACAGAGCCCGACAGGGCCCGACAGGGCCCAGTAGAGCCCGACAGAGCCCGACAGAGCCCGACAGAGCCCAGTAGAGCCCGACAGAGCCCGACAGAGCCCGACAGGGCCCGACAGGGCCCGACAGGGCGCGACAGAGCCCGACAGAGCCCGACAGGGCCCGACAGAGCCCAGTAGAGCCCGACAGAGCCCGACAGAGCCCGACAGAGCCCGACAGGGACCGACAGGGCCCAGTAGAGCCCGACAGAGCCCGACAGAGCCCGACAGAGCCCGACAGGGCCCGACAGAGACCGACAGGGCCCGACAGGGCCCGACAGAGCCCGACAGGGCCCGACAGGGTACGACAGAGCCCGACAGGGCCCGACAGGGCCCAGTAGAGCCCGACAGAGCCCGACAGGGCCCGACAGGGCCCGACAGAGCCCAGTAGAGCCCGACAGAGCCCGAAAGAGCCCGACAGGGCCCGACAGGGCCCGACAGGGCCCAGTAGAGCCCGACAGAGCCCGACAGAGCCCGACAGAGCCCGACAGGGCCCGACAGGGCCCGACAGAGCCCGACAGGGCCCGACAGGGCCCGACAGGGCCCGACAGGGCCCGACAGGGTACGACAGAGCCCGACAGGGCCCAGTAGAGCCCGACAGAGCCCGACAGAGCCCGACAGGGCCCGACAGGGCCCAGTAGAGCCCGACAGAGCCCGACAGAGCCCGACAGAGCCCAGTAGAGCCCAGTAGAGCCCGACAGAGCCCGACAGAGCCCGACAGAGCCCGACAGAGCCCGACAGGGCCCGACAGAGCCCGACAGGGCCCGACAGAGCCCGACAGAGCCCGACAGAGCCCGACAGGGCCCGACAGAGCCCGACAGAGCCCGACAGAGCCCGACAGAACCCGACAGGGCCCAGTAGAGCCCGACAGAGCCCGACAGGGCCCGACAGAGCCCGACAGAGCCCGACAGAGCCCGACAGCGCCCGACAGGGCCCAGTAGAGCCCGACAGAGCCCGACAGAGCCCGACAGAGCCCGACAGGGCCCGACAGAGCCCGACAGAGCCCGACAGGGTCCGACAGGGCCCAGTAGAGCCCGACAGAGCCCAACAGGGCCCGACAGAGCCCGACAGAGCCCGACAGATCCCGACAGAGCCCGACAGGGCCCAGTAGAGCCCGATAGAGCCCGACAGAGCCCGACAGAGCCCGACAGGGCCCGACAGAGCCCGACAGAGCCCGACAGGGCCCGACAGGGCCCGACAGAGCCCGACAGGGCCCGATAGAGCCCGACAGGGCCCGACAGAGCCCGACAGAGCCCGACAGGGCACGACAGAGCCCGAGAGAGCCCGACAGGGCCCGACAGAGCCCGACAGAGCCCGACAGAGCCCGACAGGGCCCAGTAGAGCCCGACAGAGCCCAGTAGAGCCCAGTAGAGCCCGACAGAGCCCGACAGAGCCCGACAGAGCTCGACAGGGCCCGACAGGGCCCGACAGAGCCCGACAGAGCCCGACAGGGCCCGACAGAGCCCGACAGAGCCCAGTAGAGCCTGACAGAGCCCGACAGAGCCCGACAGAGCCCGACAGGGCCCAGTAGAGCCCGACAGAGCCCGACAGAGCCCGACAGGGCCCGACAGAGCCCGACAGAGCCCGACAGGGCCCGACAGGGCCCGACAGGGCCCGACAGAGCCCGACAGAGCCCGACAGGGCCCCACAGAGCCCGAAAGAGCCCGACAAAGCCCAGTAGAGCCCGACAGAGCCCGACAGAGCCCGACAGAGCCCAGTAGAGCCCGACAGAGCCCGACAGAGCCCGACAGAGCCCGACAGGGCCCGACAGGGCCCGACAGAGCCCGACAGAGCCCGACAGGGCCCAGTAGAGCCCGACAGAGCCCGACAGAGCCCGACAGAGCCTAGTAGAGCCCGACAGAGCCCGACAGAGCCCGACAGGGCCCGACAGGTCCCGACAGAGCCCGACAGAGCCCGACAGGGCCCGACAGGGCCCGACAGAGCCCAGTAGAGCCCGACAGAGCCCGACAGAGCCCGACAGAGCCCGACAGGGCCCGACAGGGCCCGACAGGGCCCAGTAGAGCCCGACAGAGCCCGACAGAGCCCGACAGGGCCCGACAGAGCCCGACAGGGCCCGACAGGGCCCGACAGGGCCCGACAGAGCCCAGTAGAGCCCGACAGAGCCCGACAGAGCCCGACAGAGCCCGACAGGGCCCGACAGGGCCCGACAGGGCCCAGTAGAGCCCGACAGGGCCCAGTAGAGCCCGACAGAGCCCGACAGAGCCCGACAGAGCCCGACAGGGCCCGACAAGGCCCGACAGAGCCCGACAGGGCCCGACAGAGCCCGACAGGGCCCGACAGGGTACGACAGAGCCCGACAGGGCCCGACAGGGCCCAGTAGAGCCCGACAGAGCCCGACAGAGCCCGACAGGGCCCGACAGGGCCCAGTAGAGCCCGACAGAGCCCGACAGAGCCCAGTAGAGCCCAGTAGAGCCCGACAGAGCCCGACACAGCCCGACAGAGCCCGACAGAGCCCGACAGGGCCCGACAGAGCCCGACAGGGCCCGACAGAACCCGACAGAGCCCGACAGGGCCCAGTAGAGCCCGACAGAGCCCGACAGAGCCCGACAGAACCCGACAGGGCCCAGTAGAGCCCGACAGAGCCCGACAGGGCCCGACAGAGCCCGACAGAGCCCGACAGAGCCCGACAGCGCCCGACAGGGCCCAGTAGAGCCCGACAGAGCCCGACAGAGCCCGACAGAGCCCGACAGGGCCCGACAGAGCCCGACAGAGCCCGACAGGGCCCGACAGGGCCCAGTAGAGCCCGACAGAGCCCGACAGAGCCCGACAGAGCCCGACAGAGCCCAGTAGAGCCCGACAGAGCCCGACAGAGCCCGACAGGGCCCGACAGGGCCCGACAGGGCCCGACAGAGCCCGACAGGGCCCGACAGGGCCCGACAGGGCCCAGTAGAGCCCGACAGAGCCCGACAGAGCCCGACAGGGCCCGACAGGGCCCGACAGAGCCCGACAGGGCCCGACAGAGCCCGACAGGGCCCGACAGGGCCCAGTAGAGCCCGACAGAGCCCGACAGAGCCCGACAGGGCCCGACAGGGCCCGACAGGGCCCAGTAGAGCCCGACAGGGCCCAGTAGAGCCCGACAGAGCCCGACAGAGCCCGACTGAGCCCGACAGGGCCCGACAGGGCCCGACAGAGCCCGACAGGGCCCGACAGGGTACGACAGAGCCCGACAGGGCCCGACAGGGCCCGACAGAGCCCGACAGGGCCCGACAGGGTACGACAGAGCCCGACAGGGCCCGACAGGGCCCAGTAGAGCCCGACAGAGCCCGACAGAGCCCGACAGAGCCCGACAGGGCCCGACAGGGCCCGACAGGGCCCAGTAGAGCCCGACAGAGCCCGACAGAGCCCGACAGAGCCCAGTAGAGCCCAGTAGAGCCCGACAGAGCCCGACAGAGCCCGACACAGCCCGACAGAGCCCGACAGAGCCCGACAGGGCCCGACAGAGCCCGACAGGGCCCGACAGAGCCCGACAGAGCCCGACAGGGCCCGACAGGGCCCGACAGAGCCCGACAGGGCCCAGTAGAGCCCGACAGAGCCCGACAGAGCCCGACAGAACCCGACAGAACCCGACAGGGCCCAGTAGAGCCCGACAGAGCCCGACAGGGCCCGACAGAGCCCGACAGAGCCCGACAGAGCCCGACAGCGCCCGACAGGGCCCAGTAGAGCCCGACAGAGCCCGACAGAGCCCGACAGGGCCCGACAGGGCCCGACAGAGCCCGACAGGGCCCAGTAGAGCCCGACAGAGCCCAACAGGGCCCGACAGAGCCCGACAGAGCCCGACAGAGCCCGACAGGGCCCAGTAGAGCCCGACAGAGCCCGACAGAGCCCGACAGAGCCCGACAGAGCCCGACAGGGCCCGACAGGGCCCGACAGAGCCCGACAGGGCCCAGTAGAGCCCGACAGAGCCCGACAGAGCCCGACAGAGCCCGACAGAGCCCAGTAGAGCCCGACAGAGCCCGACAGAGCCCGACAGAGGCCGACAGGGCCCGACAGAGCCCGACAGGGCCCGACAGGGCCCAGTAGAGCCCGACAGAGCCCGACAGGGCCCGACAGGGCCCGACAGGGCCCAGTAGAGCCCGACAGAGCCCGACAGAGCCCAGTAGAGCCCAGTAGAGCCCGACAGAGCCCGACAGAGCCCGACAGAGCCCGACAGGGCCCGACAGGGCCCAGTAGAGCCCGACAGAGCCCGACAGAGCCCAGTAGAGCCCAGTAGAGCCCGACAGGGCCCGACAGGGCCCGACAGGGCCCATTAGAGCCCGACAGAGCCCGACAGAGCCTGACAGAGCCCGACAGGGCCCGACAGGGCCCGACAGAGCCCGACAGAGCCCGACAGGGCCCGACAGAGCCCGACAGAGCCCGACAGGGCCCGACAGGGCCCGACAGAGCCCGACAGCGCCCGACAGCGCCCGACAGGGCCCAGTAGAGCCCGACAGAGCCCGACAGAGCCCGACAGAGCCCGACAGGGCCCGACAGAGCCCGACAGAGCCCGACAGGGCCCAGTAGAGCCTGACAGAGCCCAACAGGGCCCGACAGAGCCCGACAGAGCCCGACAGAGCCCGACAGGGCCCAGTAGAGCCCGACAGAGCCCGACAGAGCCCGACAGAGCCCGACAGGGCCCGACAGGGCCCGACAGAGCCCGACAGAGCCCGACAGGGCCCGACAGGGCCCGACAGAGCCCGACAGGGCCCAGTAGAGCCCGACAGAGCCCGACAGAACCCGACAGAGCCCAGTAGAGCCCGACAGAGCCCGACAGAGCCCGACAGAGGCCGACAGGGCCCGACAGAGCCCGACAGGGCCCGACAGGGCCCGACAGGGCCCGACAGGGCCCAGTAGAGCCCGACAGAGCCCGACAGAGCCCAGTAGAGCTCAGTAGATCCCGACAGAGCCCGACAGAGCCCGACAGAGCCCGACAGGGCCCGACAGAGCCCGACAGAGCCCGACAGGGCCCGACAGGGCCCGACAGGGCCCAGTAGAGCCCGACAGAGCCCGACAGAGCCCAGTAGAGCCCAGTAGAGCCCGACAGGGCTCGACAGGGCCCGACAGGGCCCATTAGAGCCCGACAGAGCCCGACAGAGCCTGACAGAGCCCGACAGGGCCCGACAGAGCCCGACAGAGCCCGACAGAGCCCGACAGGGCCCGACAGAGCCCGACAGAGCCCGACAGGGCCCGACAGAGCCCGACAGAGCCCGACAGGGCCCGACAGGGCCCGACAGAGCCCGACAGGGCCCGACAGAGCCCGACAGAGCCCGACAGGGCCCGACAGACCCCAGTAGAGCCCGACAGAGCCCGACAGGGCCCGACAGAGCCCGACAGGGCCCAGTAGAGCCCGACAGAGCCCGATAGAGCCCGACAGGGCCCGACAGGTCCCGACAGGGCCCAGTAGAGCCCGACAGAGCCCGACAGAGCCCGACAGGGCCCGACAGAGCCCGACAGAGCCCGACAGAGCCCGACAGAGCCCGACAGGGCCCGACAGAGCCCGACAGGGCCCAGCAGAGCCCGACAGAGCCCGACAGAGCCCGACAGAGCCCAGTAGAGCCCGACAGAGCCCGACAGAGCCCGACAGAGCCCGACAGGGCCCGACAGGGCCCGACAGGGCCCGACAGAGCCCGACAGGGCCCGACAGAGCCCGACAGGGCCCAGTAGAGCCCGACAGAGCCCAATAGAGCCCGACAGGGCCCAACAGGGCCCAGTAGAGCCCGACAGAGCCCGACAGAGCCCAGTAGAGCCCAGTAGAGCCCGACAGAGCCCGACAGAGCCCGACAGGGCCCGACAGGGCCCGACAGGCCCCAGTAGAGCCCGACAGGGCCCAGTAGAGCCCGACAGAGCCCGACAGAGCCCGACAGAGCCCGACAGGGCCCGACAGGGCCCGACAGAGCCCGACAGGGCCCGACAGGGTACGACAGAGCCCGACAGGGCCCGACAGGGCCCAGTAGAGCCCGACAGAGCCCGACAGAGCCCGACAGAGCCCGACAGGGCCCGACAGGGCCCGACAGGGCCCAGTAGAGCCCGACAGAGCCCGACAGAGCCCGACAGAGCCCAGTAGAGCCCAGTAGAGCCCGACAGAGCCCGACAGAGCCCGACACAGCCTGACAGAGCCCGACAGAGCCCGACAGGGCCCGACAGAGCCCGACAGGGCCCGACAGAGCCCGACAGAGCCCGACAGGGCCCGACAGGGCCCGACAGAGCCCGACAGGGCCCAGTAGAGCCCGACAGAGCCCGACAGAGCCCGACAGAACCCGACAGAACCCGACAGGGCCCAGTAGAGCCCGACAGAGCCCGACAGGGCCCGACAGAGCCCGACAGAGCCCGACAGAGCCCGACAGCGCCCGACAGGGCCCAGTAGAGCCCGACAGAGCCCGACAGAGCCCGACAGGGCCCGACAGGGCCCGACAGAGCCCGACAGGGCCCAGTAGAGCCCGACAGAGCCCAACAGGGCCCGACAGAGCCCGACAGAGCCCGACAGAGCCCGACAGGGCCCAGTAGAGCCCGACAGAGCCCGACAGAGCCCGACAGAGCCCGACAGAGCCCGACAGGGCCCGACAGGGCCCGACAGAGCCCGACAGGGCCCAGTAGAGCCCGACAGAGCCCGACAGAGCCCGACAGAGCCCGACAGAGCCCAGTAGAGCCCGACAGAGCCCGACAGAGCCCGACAGAGGCCGACAGGGCCCGACAGAGCCCGACAGGGCCCGACAGAGCCCGACAGGGCCCAGTAGAGCCTGACAGAGCCCAACAGGGCCCGACAGAGCCCGACAGAGCCCGACAGAGCCCGACAGGGCCCAGTAGAGCCCGACAGAGCCCGACAGAGCCCGACAGAGCCCGACAGGGCCCGACAGAGCCCGACAGAGCCCGACAGGGCCCGACAGGGCCCGACAGAGCCCGACAGGGCCCAGTAGAGCCCGACAGAGCCCGACAGAGCCCGACAGAGCCCAGTAGAGCCCGACAGAGCCCGACAGAGCCCGACAGAGGCCGACAGGGCCCGACAGAGCCCGACAGGGCCCGACAGGGCCCGACAGGGCCCGACAGGGCCCAGTAGAGCCCGACAGAGCCCGACAGAGCCCAGTAGAGCCCAGTAGAGCCCGACAGAGCCCGACAGAGCCCGACAGAGCCCGACAGGGCCCGACAGAGCCCGACAGAGCCCGACAGGGCCCGACAGGGCCCGACAGGGCCCAGTAGAGCCCGACAGAGCCCGACAGAGCCCAGTAGAGCCCAGTAGAGCCCAGTAGAGCCCGACAGGGCCCGACAGGGCCCATTAGAGCCCGACAGAGCCCGACAGAGCCTGACAGAGCCCGACAGGGCCCGACAGGGCCCGACAGAGCCCGACAGAGCCCGACAGGGCCCGACAGAGCCCGACAGAGCCCGACAGGGCCCGACAGGGCCCGACAGGGCCCGACAGAGCCCGACAGGGCCCGACAGAGCCCGACAGAGCCCGACAGGGCCCGACAGACCCCAGTAGAGCCCGACAGAGCCCGACAGGGCCCGACAGAGCCCGACAGGGCCCAGTAGAGCCCGACAGAGCCCGATAGAGCCCGACAGGGCCCGACAGGTCCCGACAGGGCCCAGTAGAGCCCGACAGAGCCCGACAGAGCCCAGTAGAGCCCAGTAGAGCCCGACAGAGCCCGACAGAGCCCGACAGAGCCCGACAGGGCCCGACAGAGCCCGACAGAGCCCGACAGGGCCCGACAGGGCCCGACAGGGCCCAGCAGAGCCCGACAGAGCCCGACAGAGCCCAGTAGAGCCCAGTAGAGCCCGACAGGGCCCGACAGGGCCCGACAGGGCCCATTAGAGCCCGACAGAGCCCGACAGAGCCCGACAGGGCCCGACAGAGCCCGACAGAGCCCGACAGAGCCCGACAGAGCCCGACAGGGCCCGACAGAGCCCGACAGGGCCCAGCAGAGCCCGACAGAGCCCGACAGAGCCCGACAGAGCCCAGTAGAGCCCGACAGAGCCCGACAGAGCCCGACAGAGCCCGACAGGGCCCGACAGGGCCCGACAGGGCCCGACAGAGCCCGACAGGGCCCGACAGAGCCCGACAGGGCCCAGTAGAGCCCGACAGAGCCCGATAGAGCCCGACAGGGCCCAACAGGGCCCAGTAGATCCCGACAGAGCCCGACAGAGCCCAGTAGAGCCCAGTAGAGCCCGACAGAGCCCGACAGAGCCCGACAGAGCCCGACAGGGCCCGACAGAGCCCGACAGAGCCCGACAGAGCCCGACAGAGCCCAGTAGAGCCTGACAGAGCCCGACAGAGCCCGACAGAGCCCGACAGAGCCCAGTAGAGCCTGACAGAGCCCGACAGAGCCCGATAGAGCCCGACAGGGCCCAACAGGGCCCAGTAGAGCCCGACAGAGCCCGACAGAGCCCAGTAGAGCCCAGTAGAGCCCGACAGAGCCCGACAGAGCCCGACAGAGCCCGACAGGGCCCGACAGAGCCCGACAGAGCCCGACAGAGCCCGACAGGGCCCGACAGAGCCCGACAGGGCCCAGCAGAGCCCGACAGAGCCCGACAGAGCCCGACAGAGCCCAGTAGAGCCCGACAGAGCCCGACAGAGCCCGACAGAGCCCGACAGGGCCCGACAGGGCCCGACAGGGCCCGACAGAGCCCGACAGGGCCCGACAGAGCCCGACAGGGCCCAGTAGAGCCCGACAGAGCCCGATAGAGCCCGACAGGGCCCAACAGGGCCCAGTAGAGCCCGACAGAGCCCGACAGAGCCCAGTAGAGCCCAGTAGAGCCCGACAGAGCCCGACAGAGCCCGACAGAGCCCGACAGGGCCCGACAGAGCCCGACAGAGCCCGACAGAGCCCGACAGGGCCCGACAGGGCCCGACAGAGCCCGACAGAGCCCGACAGAGCCCGACAGAGCCCGACAGGGCCCAGTAGAGCCCGACAGAGCCCGACAGGGCCCGACAGGGCCCGACAGAGCCCGACAGGGCCCAGTAGAGCCCGACAGAGCCCGACAGAGCCCGACAGAGCCTGACAGGGCCCGACAGAGCCCGACAGAGCCCGACAGACCCCGACAGGGACCGACAGAGCCCGACAGAGCCCGACAGGTCCCGACAGGGCCCGACAGAGCCCGACAGAGCCCGACAGAGCCCGTCAGGGACCGACAGAGCCCGACAGGGCCCGACAGGGCCCGACAGAGCCCGACAGAGCCCGACAGGGCCCGAGAGAGCCCGACAGAGCCCGACAGAGCCCGACAGGGCCCAGTAGAGCCCGACAGAGCCCGACAGAGCCCGACAGAACCCGACAGGGCCCAGTAGAGCCCGACAGAGCCCGACAGGGCCCGACAGAGCCCGACAGAGCCCGACAGCGCCCGACAGGGCCCAGTAGAGCCCGACAGAGCCCGACAGAGCCCGACAGAGCCCGACAGGGCCCGACAGAGCCCGACAGAGCCCGACAGGGCCCGACAGGGCCCGACAGGGTCCAGTAGAGCCCGACAGAGCCCAACAGGGCCCGACAGAGCCCGACAGAGCCCGACAGAGCCCGACAGGGCCCAGTAGAGCCCGACAGAGCCCGACAGAGCCCGACAGAGCCCGACAGGGCCCGACAGAGCCCGACAGAGCCCGACAGGGCCCGACAGAGCCCGACAGAGCCCGACAGGGCCCGACAGAGCCCGACAGAGCCCGACAGGGCCCGACAGGGCCCGACAGGGCCCAGCAGAGCCCGACAGGGCCCAGCAGAGTCCGACAGAGCCCAGTAGAGCCCGACAGAGCCCGACAGAGCCCGACAGAGCCCGACAGGGCCCGACAGGGCCCGACAGGGCCCGACAGAGCCCGACAGAGCCCGACAGAGCCCGACAGGGCCCGACAGAGCCCGACAGGGCCCAGTAGATCCCGACAGAGCCCGATAGAGCCCGACAGGGCCCAACAGGACCCAGTAGAGCCCGACAGAGCCCGACAGAGCCCAGTAGAGCCCAGTAGAGCCCGACAGAGCCCGACAGAGCCCGACAGAGCCCGACAAGGCCCGACAGAGCCCGACAGAGCCCGACAGAGCCCGACAGAGCCCGACAGAGCCCAGTAGAGCCCGACAGAGCCCGACAGAGCCCGACAGAGCCCGACAGGGCCCGACAGGGCCCGACAGAGCCCGACAGAGCCCGACAGAGCCCGACAGGGCCCGACAGAGCCCGACAGGGCTCGACAGAGCCCGACAGAGCCCGACAGGGCTCGACAGAGCCCGACAGAGCCCGACAGGGCCCAGTAGAGCCCGACAGAGCCCGACAGAGCCCGACAGAGCCCGACAGGGACCGACAGAGCCCGACAGAGCCCGACAGGTCCCGACAGGGCCCGACAGGGCCCGACAGAGCCCGACAGAGCCCGACAGAGCCCGTCAGGGACCGACAGAGCCCGACAGGGCCCGACAGGGCCCGACAGAGCCCGACAGAGCCCGACAGGGCCCGAGAGAGCCCGACAGAGCCTGACAGAGCCCGACAGGGCCCAGTAGAGCCCGACAGAGCCCGACAGAGCCCGACAGAACCCGACAGGGCCCAGTAGAGCCCGACAGAGCCCGACAGGGCCCGACAGAGCCCGACAGAGCCCGACAGAGCCCGACAGCGCCCGACAGGGCCCAGTAGAGCCCGACAGAGCCCGACAGAGCCCGACAGAGCCCGACAGGGCCCGACAGAGCCCGACAGGGCCCGACAGGGTCCAGTAGAGCCCGACAGAGCCCAACAGGGCCCGACAGAGCCCGACAGAGCCCGACAGAGCCCGACAGGGCCCAGTAGAGCCCGACAGAGCCCGACAGAGCCCGACAGAGCCCGACAGGGCCCGACAGGGCCCGACAGAGCCCGACAGAGCCCGACAGGGCCCGACAGAGCCCGACAGAGCCCGACAGGGCCCGACAGAGCCCGACAGAGCCCGACAGGGCCCAGTAGAGCCCGACAGAGCCCGACAGAGCCCGACAGAGCCCAGTAGAGCCCGACAGAGCCCGACAGAGCCCGACAGAGGCCGACAGGGCCCAGTAGAGCCCGACAGGGCCCGACAGGGCCCGACAGAGCCCGACAGGGCCCGACAGAGCCCGACAGAGCCCGACAGAGCCCAGTAGAGCCCGACAGAGCCCGACAGGGCCCGACAGAGCCCGACATGGCCCGACAGAACCCGACAGGGCCCGACAGGGCCCGACAGAGCCCAGTAGAGCCCGACAGAGCCCGACAGAGCCCGACAGAGCCCGACAGAGCCCGACAGGGCCCAGTAGAGCCCGACAGGGCCCAGTAGAGCCCGACAGAGCCCGACAGAGCCCGACAGAGCCCGACAGGGCCCGACAGGGCCCGACAGAGCCCGACAGGGCCCGACAGAGCCCGACAGGGCCCGACAGGGCCCGACAGAGCCCGACAGGGCCCGACAGGGCCCAGTAGAGCCCGACAGAGCCCGACAGAGCCCGACAGAGCCCGACAGGGCCCGACAGGGCCCAGTAGAGCCCGACAGAGCCCGACAGAGCCCGACAGAGCCCAGTAGAGCCCAGTAGAGCCCGACAGAGCCCGACACAGCCCGACAGAGCCCGACAGAGCCCGACAGGGCCCGACAGGGCCCGACAGAGCCCAACAGAGCCCGACAGGGCCCGACAGAGCCGGACAGGGCCCGACAGGGCCCGACAGGGCCCGACAGGGCCCAGTAGAGCCCGATAAAGCCCGACAGAGCCCGACAGAGCCCGACAGGGCCCAACAGAGCCCGACAGAGCCCGACAGGGCCCGACAGGGCCCGACAGAGCCCGACAGGGCCCGATAGTGCCCGACAGGGCCCGACAGAGCCCGACAGAGCCCGACAGGGCACGACAGAGCCCGACAGAGCCCGACAGGGCCCGACAGAGCCCGACAGAGCCCGACAGGGCCCAGTAGAGCCCGACAGAGCCCAGTAGAGCCCAGTAGAGCCCGACAGAGCCCGACAGAGCCCGACAGAGCCCGACAGAGCCCGACAGGGCCCGACAGGGCCCGACAGGGCCCAGTAGAGCCCGACAGAGCCCGACAGGGCCCGACAGAGCCCGACAGAGCCCGAGAGGGCCCGACAGAGCCCGACAGAGCCCGACAGGGCCCAGTAGAGCCCGACAGAGCCCGACAGAGCCCGACAGAGCCCGACAGAGCCCGACAGGGCCCGACAGGGCCCGAAAGGCCCGACAGAGCCCGACAGGGCCCGACAGAGCCCGACAGGGCCCGACAGGGCCCAGTACAGCCCGACAGAGCCCGACAGAGCCCGACAGAGCCCGACAGGGCCCGACAGGGCCCAGTAGAGCCCGACAGAGCCCGACAGAGCCAGACAGAGCCCAGTAGAGCCCAGTAGAGCCCGACAGAGCCCGACACAGCCCGACAGAGCCCGACAGAGCCCGACAGGGCCCGACAGAGCCCGACAGAGCCCCACAGAGCCCGACAGAGCCCGACAGAGCCCGACAGGGCCCAGTAGAGCCCGACAGAGCCCGACAGAGCCCGACAGAGCCCGACAGAGCCCGACAGGGACCGACAGAGCCCGACAGAGCCCGACAGGTCCCGACAGGGCCCGACAGGGCCCGACAGAGCCCGACAGGGCCCGACAGAGCCCGACAGAGCCCGACAGAGCCCGACAGGGCCCAGTAGAGCCCGACAGAGCCCAGTAGAGCCCGACAGAGCCCGACAGAGCCCGACAGGGCCCGACAGGGCCCGACAGAGCCCGACAGAGCCCGACAGGGCCCGACAGAGCCCGACAGGGCCCGACAGAGCCCGACAGAGCCCGACAAAGCCCGACAGAGCCCGACAGAGCCCAGTAGAGCCCGACAGAGCCCGACAGAGCCCGACAGGGCCCGACAGGGCCCGACAGAGCCCAGTAGAGCCCGACAGAGCCCGTCAGGGCCCGACAGGGCCCGACAGGGCCCAGTAGAGCCCGACAGAGCCCGACAGAGCCCAGTAGAGCCCAGTAGAGCCCGACAGAGCCCGACAGAGCCCGACAGGGCCCGACAGAGCCCAGTAGAGCCCGACAGAGCCCGACAGGGCCCGACAGAGCCCGACAGAGCCCAACAGGGCCCGATAGAGCCCGACAGGGCCCGACAAGCCCGACAGGGCCCGATAGAGCCCGACAGGGCCCGACAGAGCCCGACAGACCCCGACAGGGCACGACAGAGCCCGACAGAGCCCGACAGGGCCCGACAGAGCCCGACAGAGCCCGACAGAGCCCGACAGGGCCCAGTAGAGCCCGACAGAGCCCAACAGGGCCCGACAGAGCACGACAGAGCCCGACAGAGCCCGACAGGGCCCGACAGAGCCCGACAGAGCCCGACAGGGCCCGACAGAGCCCGACAGGGCCCGACAGGGCCCAGTACAGCCCGACAGAGCCCGACAGAGCCCGACAGAGCCCGACAGGGCCCGACAGGGCCCAGTAGAGCCCGACAGAGCCCGACAGAGCCAGACAGAGCCCAGTAGAGCCCAGTAGAGCCCGACAGAGCCCGACACAGCCCGACAGAGCCCGACAGAGCCCGACAGGGCCCGACAGAGCCCGACAGGGCCCCACAGAGCCCGACAGAGCCCGACAGAGCCCGACAGGGCCCAGTAGAGCCCGACAGAGCCCGACAGAGCCCGACAGAGCCCGACAGAGCCCGACAGGGACCGACAGAGCCCGACAGAGCCCGACAGGTCCCGACAGGGCCCGACAGGGCCCGACAGAGCCCGACAGGGCCCGACAGAGCCCGACAGAGCCCGACAGAGCCCGACAGGGCCCAGTAGAGCCCGACAGAGCCCAGTAGAGCCCGACAGAGCCCGACAGAGCCCGACAGGGCCCGACAGGGCCCGACAGAGCCCGACAGAGCCCGACAGGGCCCGACAGAGCCCGACAGGGCCCGACAGAGCCCGACAGAGCCCGACAAAGCCCGACAGAGCCCGACAGAGCCCAGTAGAGCCCGACAGAGCCCGACAGAGCCCGACAGGGCCCGACAGGGCCCGACAGAGCCCAGTAGAGCCCGACAGAGCCCGTCAGGGCCCGACAGGGCCCGACAGGGCCCAGTAGAGCCCGACAGAGCCCGACAGAGCCCAGTAGAGCCCAGTAGAGCCCGACAGAGCCCGACAGAGCCCGACAGGGCCCGACAGAGCCCGACAGAGCCCGACAGGGCCCGACAGGGCCCGACAGAGCCCGACAGGGCCCGACAGGGCCCAGTAGAGCCCGACAGAGCCCGACAGGGCCCGACAGGGCCCGACAGGGCCCGACAGGGCCCGACAGAGCCCAGTAGAGCCCAGTAGAGCCCGACAGAGCCCGACAGAACCCGACAGAACCCGACAGAGCCCGACAGAGCCCAGCAGAGCCCGACAGAGCCCATCAGGGCCCAACAGGGCCCAGTAGAGCCCGACAGAGCCCGACAAAGCCCGACAGAGCCCGACAGAGCCCAGTAGAGCCCGACAGAGCCCGACAGGGCCCGACAGAGCCCGACAGAGCCCGACAGGGCCCGATAGAGCCCGACAGGGCCCGACAGAGCCCGACAGGGCCCGATAGAGCCCGACAGGGCCCGACAGAGCCCGACAGACCCCGACAGGGCACGACAGAGCCCGACAGAGCCCGACAGGGCCCGACAGAGCCCGACAGAGCCCGACAGAGCCCGACAGGGCCCAGTAGAGCCCGACAGAGCCCAGTAGAGCCCAGTAGAGCCCGACAGAGCCCGACAGAGCCCGACAGGGCCCAGTAGAGCCCGACAGGGCCCAGTAGAGCCCGACAGAGCCCGACAGGGCCCGACAGAGCCCGACAGAGCCCGACAGGGCCCGACAGAGCCCGACAGAGCCCGACAGGGCCCAGTAGAGCCCGACAGAGCCCGACAGAGCCCGACAGAGCCCGACAGGGCCCGACAGAGCCCGACAGAGCCCGACAGGGCCCGACAGGGCCCAACAGGGCCCGACAGGGCCCCACAGAGCCCGAAAGAGCCCGACAAAGCCCAGTAGAGCCCGACAGAGCCCGACAGAGCCCGACAGAGCCCGACAGAGCCCAGTAGAGCCCGACAGAGCCCGACAGAGCCCGACAGGGCCCGACAGGGCCCGACAGGGCCCGACAGGGCCCAGTAGAGCCCGACAGAGCCCGACAGAGCCCGACAGAGCCCGACAGGGCCCAGTAGAGCCCGACAGAGCCCGACAGAGCCCGACAGAGCCCGACAGAGCCCAGTAGAGCCCGACAGAGCCCGACAGAGCCCGACAGGGCCCGACAGGGCCCGACAGGGCCCGACAGAGCCCGACAGGGCCCGACAGAGCCCAGTAGAGCCCGACAGAGCCCGACAGAGCCCGACAGAGCCCGACAGGGCCCGACAGGGCCCAGTAGAGCCCGACAGAGCCCGACAGAGCCCGACAGAGCCCGACAGGGCCCGACAGAGCCCGACAGGGCCCGACAGGGCCCGACAGAGCCCAGTAGAGCCCGACAGAGCCCGACAGAGCCCGACAGGGCCCGACAGAGCCCGACAGGGCCCAGTAGAGCCCGACAGGGCCCAGTAGAGCCCGACAGGGCCCAGTAGAGCCCGACAGAGCCCGACAGAGCCCGACAGAGCCCGACAGGGCCCGACAGGGCCCGACAGAGCCCGACAGGGCCCGACAGAGCCCGACAGGGCCCGACAGGGTACGACAGAGCCCGACAGGGCCCAGTAGAGCCCGACAGAGCCCGACAGAGCCCGACAGAGCCCAGTAGAGCCCAGTAGAGCCCGACAGAGCCCGACACAGCCCGACAGAGCCCGACAGAGCCCGACAGGGCCCGACAGGGCCCGACAGGGCCCGACAGAGCCCAACAGAGCCCGACAGGGCCCGACAGAGCCGGACAGGGCCCGACAGGGCCCGACAGGGCCCAGTAGAGCCCGATAAAGCCCGACAGAGCCCGACAGAGCCCGACAGGGCCCGACAGAGCCCGACAGAGCCCGACAGGGCCCGACAGGGCCCGACAGAGCCCGACAGGGCCCGATAGTGCCCGACAGGGCCCGACAGAGCCCGACAGAGCCCGACAGGGCACGACAGAGCCCGACAGAGCCCGACAGGGCCCGACAGAGCCCGACAGAGCCCGACAGGGCCCAGTAGAGCCCGACAGAGCCCAGTAGAGCCCAGTAGAGCCCGACAGAGCCCGACAGAGCCCGACAGAGCCCGACAGGGCCCGACAGGGCCCGACAGGGCCCAGTAGAGCCCGACAGAGCCCGACAGGGCCCGACAGAGCCCGACAGAGCCCGAGAGGGCCCGACAGAGCCCGACAGAGCCCGACAGGGCCCAGTAGAGCCCGACAGAGCCCGACAGAGCCCGACAGGGCCCGACAGAGCCGAGAGGGCCCGACAGAGCCCGACAGGGCCCGACAGGGCCCGACAGGGCCCGACAGGGCCCAGTAGAGCCCGACAGAGCCCGACAGAGCCCGACAGAGCCCGACAGGGCCCGACAGGGCCCAGTAGAGCCCGACAGAGCCCGACAGAGCCAGACAGAGCCCAGTAGAGCCCAGTAGAGCCCGACAGAGCCCGACACAGCCCGACAGGGCCCGACAGAGCCCGACAGGGCCCCACAGAGCCCGACAGAGCCCGACAGAGCCCGACAGGGCCCAGTAGAGCCCGACAGAGCCCGACAGAGCCCGACAGAGCCCGACAGGGACCGACAGAGCCCGACAGAGCCCGACAGGTCCCGACAGGGCCCGACAGGGCCCGACAGAGCCCGACAGGGCCCGACAGAGCCCGACAGAGCCCGACAGAGCCCGACAGAGCCCGACAGGGCCCAGTAGAGCCCGACAGAGCCCGACAGAGCCCGACAGAGCCCGACAGAGCCCGACAGGGACCGACAGAGCCCGACAGAGCCCGACAGGTCCCGACAGGGCCCGACAGGGCCCGACAGAGCCCGACAGGGCCCGACAGAGCCCGACAGAGCCCGACAGAGCCCGACAGGGCCCAGTAGAGCCCGACAGAGCCCAGTAGAGCCCGACAGAGCCCGACAGAGCCCGACAGGGCCCGACAGGGCCCGACAGAGCCCGACAGAGCCCGACAGGGCCCGACAGAGCCCGACAGGGCCCGACAGAGCCCGACAGAGCCCGACAAAGCCCGACAGAGCCCGACAGAGCCCAGTAGAGCCCGACAGAGCCCGACAGAGCCCGACAGGGCCCGACAGGGCCCGACAGAGCCCAGTAGAGCCCGACAGAGCCCGTCAGGGCCCGACAGGGCCCGACAGGGCCCAGTAGAGCCCGACAGAGCCCGACAGAGCCCAGTAGAGCCCAGTAGAGCCCGACAGAGCCCGACAGAGCCCGACAGGGCCCGACAGAGCCCGACAGAGCCCGACAGGGCCCGACAGGGCCCGACAGAGCCCGACAGGGCCCGACAGGGCCCAGTAGAGCCCGACAGAGCCCGACAGAGCCCGACAGGGCCCGACAGAGCCCAGTAGAGCCCGACAGAGCCCGACAGGGCCCGACAGAGCCCGACAGAGCCCGACAGGGCCCGATAGAGCCCGACAGGGCCCGACAGAGCCCGACAGGGCCCGATAGAGCCCGACAGGGCCCGACAGAGCCCGACAGACCCCGACAGGGCACGACAGAGCCCGACAGAGCCCGACAGGGCCCGACAGAGCCCGACAGAGCCCGACAGAGCCCGACAGGGCCCAGTAGAGCCCGACAGAGCCCAGTAGAGCCCAGTAGAGCCCGACAGAGCCCGACAGAGCCCGACAGGGCCCAGTAGAGCCCGACAGGGCCCAGTAGAGCCCGACAGAGCCCGACAGGGCCCGACAGAGCCCGACAGAGCCCGACAGGGCCCAGTAGAGCCCGACAGAGCCCGACAGAGCCCGACAGAGCCCGACAGGGCCCGACAGAGCCCGACAGAGCCCGACAGGGCCCGACAGGGCCCGACAGGGCCCCACAGAGCCCGAAAGAGCCCGACAAAGCCCAGTAGAGCCCGACAGAGCCCGACAGAGCCCGACAGAGCCCGACAGAGCCCAGTAGAGCCCGACAGAGCCCGACAGAGCCCGACAGGGCCCGACAGGGCCCGACAGGGCCCGACAGGGCCCAGTAGAGCCCGACAGAGCCCGACAGAGCCCGACAGAGCCCGACAGGGCCCAGTAGAGCCCGACAGAGCCCGACAGAGCCCGACAGAGCCCGACAGAGCCCAGTAGAGCCCGACAGAGCCCGACAGAGCCCGACAGGGCCCGACAGGGCCCGACAGAGCCCGACAGGGCCCGACAGAGCCCAGTAGAGCCCGACAGAGCCCGACAGAGCCCGACAGAGCCCGACAGGGCCCGACAGGGCCCGACAGGGCCCAGTAGAGCCCGACAGAGCCCGACAGAGCCCGACAGAGCCCGACAGGGCCCGACAGAGCCCGACAGGGCCCGACAGGGCCCGACAGAGCCCAGTAGAGCCCGACAGAGCCCGACAGAGCCCGACAGGGCCCGACAGAGCCCGACAGGGCCCAGTAGAGCCCGACAGGGCCCAGTAGAGCCCGACAGAGCCCGACAGAGCCCGACAGGGCCCGACAGGGCCCGACAGAGCCCGACAGGGCCCGACAGAGCCCGACAGGGCCCGACAGGGTACGACAGAGCCCGACAGGGCCCGACAGGGCCCAGTAGAGACCGACAGAGCCCGACAGAGCCCGACAGGGCCCGACAGGGCCCAGTAGAGCCCGACAGAGCCCGACAGAGCCCGACAGAGCCCAGTAGAGCCCAGTAGAGCCCAGTAGAGCCCGACAGAGCCCGACACAGCCCGACAGAGCCCGACAGAGCCCGACAGGGCCCGACAGGGCCCGACAGGGCCCGACAGAGCCCAACAGAGCCCGACAGGGCCCGACAGAGCCGGACAGGGCCCGACAGGGCCCGACAGGGCCCAGTAGAGCCCGATAAAGCCCGACAGAGCCCGACAGAGCCCGACAGGGCCCGACAGAGCCCGACAGAGCCCGACAGGGCCCGACAGGGCCCGACAGAGCCCGACAGGGCCCGATAGTGCCCGACAGGGCCCGACAGAGCCCGACAGAGCCCGACAGGGCACGACAGAGCCCGACAGAGCCCGACAGGGCCCGACAGAGCCCGACAGAGCCCGACAGGGCCCAGTAGAGCCCGACAGAGCCCAGTAGAGCCCAGTAGAGCCCGACAGAGCCCGACAGAGCCCGACAGAGCCCGACAGGGCCCGACAGGGCCCGACAGGGCCCAGTAGAGCCCGACAGGGCCCGACAGAGCCCGACAGAGCCCGAGAGGGCCCGACAGAGCCCGACAGAGCCCGACAGGGCCCAGTAGAGCCCGACAGAGCCCGACAGAGCCCGACAGAGCCCGACAGGGCCCGACAGGGCCCGACAGGGCCCGACAGAGCCCGACAGGGCCCGACAGGGCCCGACAAGGCCCGACAGAGCCCGACAGGGCCCGACAGGGCCCAGTAGAGCCCGACAGAGCCCGACAGAGCCCGACAGAGCCCGACAGGGCCCGACAGGGCCCAGTAGAGCCCGACAGAGCCCGACAGAGCCAGACAGAGCCCAGTAGAGCCCAGTAGAGCCCGACAGAGCCCGACACAGCCCGACAGAGCCCGACAGAGCCCGACAGGGCCCGACAGAGCCCGACAGGGCCCCACAGAGCCCGACAGAGCCCGACAGAGCCCGACAGGGCCCAGTAGAGCCCGACAGAGCCCGACAGAGCCCGACAGAGCCCGACAGGGACCGACAGGGACCGACAGAGCCCGACAGGTCCCGACAGGGCCCGACAGAGCCCGACAGGGCCCGACAGAGCCCGACAGAGCCCGACAGAGCCCGACAGGGCCCAGTAGAGCCCGACAGAGCCCAGTAGAGCCCGACAGAGCCCGACAGAGCCCGACAGGGCCCGACAGGGCCCGACAGAGCCCGACAGAGCCCGACAGGGCCCGACAGAGCCCGACAGGGCCCAGTAGAGCTCGACAGAGCCCGACAAAGCCCGACAGAGCCCGACAGAGCCCAGTAGAGCCCGACAGAGCCCGACAGAGCCCGACAGGGCCCAACAGGGCCCGACAGAGCCCAGTAGAGCCCGACAGAGCCCGTCAGGGCCCGACAGGGCCCGACAGGGCCCAGTAGAGCCCGACAGAGCCCGACAGAGCCCAGTAGAGCCCAGTAGAGCCCGACAGAGCCCGACAGAGCCCGACAGGGCCCGACAGAGCCCGACAGAGCCCGACAGGGCCCGACAGGGCCCGACAGAGCCCGACAGGGCCCGACAGGGCCCAGTAGAGCCCGACAGAGCCCGACAGAGCCCGACAGGGCCCGACAGGGCCCGACAGGGCCCGACAGAGCCCAGTAGAGCCCGACAGAGCCCGACAGAGCCCGACAGAACCCGACAGAACCCGACAGAGCCCGACAGAGCCCAGCAGAGCCCGACAGAGCCCATCAGGGCCCAACAGGGCCCAGTAGAGCCCGACAGAGCCCGACAGAGCCCAGTAGAGCCCGACAGAGCCCGACAGGGCCCGACAGAGCCCGACAGAGCCCGACAGAGCCCAGTAGAGCCCGACAGAGCCCGACAGAGCCCGACAGGGCCCGACAGGGCCCGACAGGGCCCGACAGGGCCCAGTAGAGCCCGACAGAGCCCGACAGAGCCCGACAGAGCCCGACAGAGCCCAGTAGAGCCCGACAGAGCCCGACAGAGCCCGACAGGGCCCGACAGGGCCCGACAGAGCCCGACAGGGCCCGACAGAGCCCAGTAGAGCCCGACAGAGCCCGACAGAGCCCGACAGAGCCCGACAGGGCCCGACAGGGCCCGACAGGGCCCAGTAGAGCCCGACAGAGCCCGACAGAGCCCGACAGAGCCCGACAGGGCCCGACAGAGCCCAGTAGAGCCCGACAGAGCCCGACAGAGCCCGACAGAGCCCGACAGAGCCCGACAGGGCCCAGTAGAGCCCGACAGGGCCCAGTAGAGCCCGACAGAGCCCGACAGAGCCCGACAGAGCCCGACAGGGCCCGACAGGGCCCGACAGAGCCCGACAGAGCCCGACAGGGTACGACAGAGCCCGACAGGGCCCGACAGGGCCCAGTAGAGACCGACAGAGCCCGACAGAGCCCGACAGAGCCCGACAGGGCCCGACAGGGCCCAGTAGAGCCCGACAGAGCCCGACAGAGCCCGACAGAGCCCAGTAGAGCCCAGTAGAGCCCGACAGAGCCCGACAGAGCCCGACAGAGCCCGGCAGAGCCCGACAGGGCCCGACAGGGCCCGACAGAGCCCAACAGAGCCCGACAGGGCCCGACAGAGCCGGACAGGGCCCGACAGGGCCCAGTAGAGCCCGATAAAGCCCGACAGAGCCCGACAGAGCCCGACAGGGCCCGACAGAGCCCGACAGAGCCCGACAGAGCCCGACAGGGCCCGACAGGGCCCGACAGGGCCCGACAGGGCCCGACAGAGCCCGACAGGGCCCGATAGTGCCCGACAGGGCCCGACAGAGCCCGACAGAGCCCGACAGGGCACGACAGAGCCCGACAGAGCCCGACAGGGCCCGACAGAGCCCGACAGAGCCCGACAGGGCCCAGTAGAGCCCGACAGAGCCCAGTAGAGCCCAGTAGAGCCCGACAGAGCCCGACAGAGCCCGACAGAGCCCGACAGGGCCCGACAGGGCCCGACAGGGCCCAGTAGAGCCCGACAGAGCCCGACAGGGCCCGACAGGGCCCGACAGAGCCCGAGAGGGCCCGACAGAGCCCGACAGAGCCCGACAGGGCCCAGTAGAGCCCGACAGAGCCCGACAGAGCCCGACAGGGCCCGACAGGGCCCGACAGGGCCCGACAGAGCCCGACAGGGCCCGACAGGGCCCGACAGGGCCCGATAGAGCCCGACAGGGCCCGACAGGGCCCAGTAGAGCCCGACAGAGCCCGACAGAGCCCGACAGAGCCCGACAGGGCCCGACAGAGCCCGACAGAGCCTGACAGAGCCCGACAGGGCCCAGTAGAGCCCGACAGAGCCCGACAGAGCCCGACAGAGCCCGACAGGGACCGACAGAGCCCGACAGAGCCCGACAGGTCCCGACAGGGCCCGACAGGGCCCGACAGAGCCCGACAGGGCCCGACAGAGCCCGACAGAGCCCGACAGAGCCCGACAGAGCCCGACAGGGCCCGACAGAGCCCAGTAGAGCCCGACAGAGCCCGACAGAGCCCGACAGGGCCCGACAGGGCCCGACAGAGCCCGACAGGGCCCGACAGGGCCCGACAGAGCCCGACAGGGCCCAGTAGAGCTCGACAGAGCCCGACAAAGCCCGACAGAGCCCGACAGAGCCCAGTAGAGCCCGACAGAGCCCGACAGAGCCCGACAGGGCCCGACAGGGCCCGACAGAGCCCAGTAGAGCCCGACAGAGCCCGTCAGGGCCCGACAGGGCCCGACAGGGCCCAGTAGAGCCCGACAGAGCCTGACAGAGCCCAGTAGAGCCCAGTAGAGCCCGACAGAGCCCGACAGAGCCCGACAGGGCCAGACAGAGCCCGACAGAGCCCGACAGGGCCCGACAGGGCCCGACAGAGCCCGACAGGGCCCGACAGGGCCCAGTAGAGCCCGACAGAGCCCGACAGAGCCCGACAGAACCCGACAGAACCCGACAGAGCCCGACAGAGCCCAGCAGAGCCCGACAGAGCCCATCAGGGCCCAACAGGGCCCAGTAGAGCCCGACAGAGCCCGACAAAGCCCGACAGAGCCCGACAGAGCCCAGTAGAGCCCGACAGAGCCCGACAGGGCCCGACAGAGCCCGACAGAGCCCGACAGAGCCCGACAGAGCCCGACAGGGCCCGACAGGGCCCGACAGGGCCCGACAGAGCCCAGTAGATCCCAGTAGAGCCCGACAGAGCCCGACAGAGCCCGACAGAGCCCGACAGGGCCCGACAGAGCCCGACAGAGCCCGACAGGGCCCGACAGGGCCCGACAGGGCCCAGTAGAGCCCGACAGAGCCCGACAGAGCCCGACAGGGCCCGACAGGGCCCGACAGAGCCCGACAGGGCCCGACAGGGCCCGACAGATCCCAGTAGAGCCCGACAGAGCCCGACAGAGCCCGACAGAGCCCGACAGGGCCCGACAGAGCCCGACAGAGCCCGACAGGGCCCGACAGAGCCCGACAGAGCCCGACAGGGCCCAGTAGAGCCCGACAGAGCCCGACAGAGCCCGACAGAGCCCGACAGAGCCCAGTAGAGCCCGACAGGGCCCGACAGGGCCCAGTAGAGCCCGACAGAGCCCGACAGAGCCCAGTAGAGCCCAGTAGAGCCCGACAGAGCCCGACAGAGCCCGACAGAGCCCGACAGGGCCCGACAGAGCCCGACAGAGCCCGACAGGGCCCGACAGGGCCCAGTAGAGCCCGAAAGAGCCCGACAGAGCCCAGTAGAGCCCAGTAGAGCCCGACAGGGCCCGACAGGGCCCGACAGGGCCCATTAGAGCCCGACAGAGCCCGACAGAGCCTGACAGAGCCCGACAGGGCCCGACAGGGCCCGACAGAGTCCGACAGAGCCCGACAGGGGCCAGTAGAGCCCGACAGGGCCCGACAGGGCCCGACAGGGCCCGACAGGGCCCAGTAGAGCCCGATAGAGCCCGACAGAGCCCGACAGAGCCCGACAGGGCCCGACAGAGCCCGACAGAGCCCGACAGGGCCCGACAGGGCCCGACAGAGCCCGACAGGGCCCGATAGAGCCCGACAGGGCCCGACAGAGCCCGACAGACCCCGACAGGGCACGACAGAGCCCGACAGAGCCCGACAGGGCCCGACAGAGCCCGACAGAGCCCGACAGAGCCCGACAGGGCCCAGTAGAGCCCGACAGAGCCCAGTAGAGCCCAGTAGAGCCCGACAGAGCCCGACAGATCCCGACAGGGCCCAGTAGAGCCCGACAGGGCCCAGTAGAGCCCGACAGAGCCCGACAGGGCCCGACAGAGCCCGACAGAGCCCGACAGGGCCCGACAGAGCCCGACAGAGCCCGACAGGGCCCAGTAGAGCCCGACAGAGCCCGACAGAGCCCGACAGAGCCCGACAGGGCCCGACAGAGCCCGACAGAGCCCGACAGGGCCCGACAGGGCCCGACAGGGCCCGACAGAGCCCGACAGGGCCCCACAGAGCCCGAAAGAGCCCGACAAAGCCCAGTAGAGCCCGACAGAGCCCGACAGAGCCCGACAGAGCCCGACAGAGCCCAGTAGAGCCCGACAGAGCCCGACAGAGCCCGACAGGGCCCGACAGGGCCCAGTAGAGCCCGACAGAGCCCGACAGAGCCCGACAGAGCCCAGTAGAGCCCGACAGAGCCCGAGAGAGCCCGACAGGGCCCGACAGGGCCCGACAGAGCCCGACAGGGCCCGACAGAGCCCAGTAGAGCCCGACAGAGCCCGACAGAGCCCGACAGAGCCCGACAGGGCCCAGTAGAGCCCGACAGAGCCCGACAGAGCCCGACAGAGCCCGACAGGGCCCGACAGAGCCCGACAGGGCCCGACAGGGCCCGACAGAGCCCAGTAGAGCCCGACAGAGCCCGACAGAGCCCGACAGAGCCCGACAGAGCCCGACAGAGCCCGACAGGGCCCAGTAGAGCCCGACAGGGCCCAGTAGAGCCCGACAGAGCCCGACAGAGCCCGACAGAGCCCGACAGAGCCCGACAGGGCCCGACAGGGCCCGACAGAGCCCGACAGGGCCCGACAGGGTACGACAGAGCCCGACAGGGCCCGACAGGGCCCAGTAGAGCCCGACAGAGCCCGACAGAGCCCGACAGAGCCCGACAGGGCCCGACAGGGCCCAGTAGAGCCCGACAGAGCCCGACAGAGCCCGAGAGAGCCCAGTAGAGCCCAGTAGAGCCCGACAGAGCCCGACACAGCCCGACAGAGCCCGACAGAGCCCGACAGGGCCCGACAGGGCCCGACAGAGCCCGACAGAGCCCGACAGAGCCCGACAGAGCCCGACAGGGCCCAGTAGAGCCCGAGAGAGCCCGACAGGGCCCGACAGAGCCCGACAGAGCCCGACAGAGCCCGACAGAGCCCGACAGGGCCCAGTAGAGCCTGACAGAGCCCGACAGAGCCCGACAGAGCCCGACAGGGCCCGACAGAGCCCGACAGAGCCCGACAGGGCCCAGTAGAGCCCGACAGAGCCCAACAGGGCCCGACAGAGCCCGACAGAGCCCGACAGAGCCCGACAGGGCCCAGTAGAGCCCGACAGAGCCCGACAGAGCCCGACAGAGCCCGACAGGGCCCGACAGAGCCCGACAGAGCCCGACAGGGCCCAGTAGAGCCCGACAGAGCCCGACAGAGCCCGACAGAGCCCAGTAGAGCCCGACAGAGCCCGACAGAGCCCGACAGAGCCCGACAGGGCCCGACAGAGCCCGACAGGGCCCGACAGGGCCCGACAGAGCCCGACAGGGCCCGACAGGGCCCAGTAGAGCCCGACAGAGCCCGACACGGCCCGACAGAGCCCGACAGGGCCCAGTAGAGCCCGACAGAGCCCGATAGAGCCCGACAGGGCCCGACAGGGCCCAGTAGAGCCTGACAGAGCCCGACAGAGCCCAGTAGAGCCCAGTAGAGCCCGACAGAGCCCGACAGAGCCCGACAGAGCCCGACAGAGCCCGACAGGGCCCGACAGGGCCCGACAGAGCCCGACAGGGCCCGACAGGGCCCAGTAGAGCCCGACAGAGCCCGACAGAGCCCAGTAGAGCCCAGTAGAGCCCGACAGGGCCCGACAGGGCCCATTAGAGCCCGACAGAGCCCGACAGAGCCCGACAGGGCCCGACAGAGCCCGACAGAGCCCGACAGAGCCCGACAGGGCCCGACAGGGCCCGACAGAGCCCGACAGGGCCCGACAGAGCCCGACAGAGCCCGACAGAGCCCGACAGGGCCCAGCAGAGCCCGACAGAGCCCGACAGAGCCCGACAGAGCCTGACAGGGCCCGACAGAGCCCGACAGGGCCCGACAGGGCCCGACAGAGCCCGACAGAGCCCGACAGGGCCCGACAGGGCCCGACAGAGCCCAGTAGAGCCCAGTAGAGCCCGACAGAGCCCGACA
This sequence comes from Caloenas nicobarica, assembly GCF_036013445.1. Classification (NCBI taxonomy): domain Eukaryota; kingdom Metazoa; phylum Chordata; class Aves; order Columbiformes; family Columbidae; genus Caloenas; species Caloenas nicobarica. The sequence continues at coordinate 52,490 of NW_027017418.1, read as the reverse complement.
GAGCCCGACAGAGCCCGACAGAGCCCGACAGAGCCCGACAGAGCCTGACAGGGCCCGACAGAGCCCGACAGGGCCCGACAGGGCCCGACAGAGCCCGACAGAGCCCGACAGGGCCCAGTAGAGCCCGACAGAGCCCGATAGAGCCCGACAGGGCCCAACAGGGCCCAGTAGAGCCCGACAGAGCCCGACAGAGCCCAGTAGAGCCCAGTAGAGCCCGACAGAGCCCGACAGAGCCCGACAGAGCCCGACAGGGCCCGACAGAGCCCGACAGGGCCCGACAGGGCCCGACAGGGCCCAGTAGAGCCCGAAAGAGCCCGACAGAGCCCAGTAGAGCCCAGTAGAGCCCGACAGGGCCCGACAGGGCCCATTAGAGCCCGACAGAGCCCGACAGAGCCTGACAGAGCCCGACAGGGCCCGACAGGGCCCGACAGAGTCCGACAGGGCCCGACAGGGCCCAGTAGAGCCCGACAGAGCCCGACAGAGCCCGACAGGGCCCGACAGGGCCCGACAGGGCCCGACAGGGCCCAGTAGAGCCCGATAGAGCCCGACAGAGCCCGACAGAGCCCGACAGGGCCCGACAGAGCCCGACAGGGCCCGACAGAGCCCGTCAGGGCCCGACAGAGCCCGACAGGGCCCGACAGGGCCCGACAGAGCCCGACAGAGCCCGACAGAGCCCGACAGGGCCCAGTAGAGCCCGACAGAGCCCAGTAGAGCCCAGTAGAGCCCGACAGAGCCCGACAGAGCCCGACAGGGCACGACAGGGCACGACAGAGCCCGACAGGGCCCGACAGAGCCCGACAGGGCCCGACAGGGCCCGACAGAGCCTGACAGAGCCCGACAGAGCCCGACAGGGCCCAGTAGAGCCCGACAGAGCCCAGTAGAGCCCAGTAGAGCCCGACAGAGCCCGACAGAGCCCGACAGAGCCCGACAGGGCCCGACACGGCCCGACAGGGCCCAGTAGAGCCCGACAGAGCCCGACAGGGCCCGACAGAGCACGACAGAGCCCGACAGGGCCCGACAGAGCCCGACAGAGCCCGACAGGGCCCAGTAGAGCCCGACAGAGCCCGACAGAGCCCGACAGAGCCCGACAGGGCCCGACAGAGCCCGACAGGGCCCAACAGGGCCCAACAGGGCCCAACAGGGCCCGACAGGGCCCGACAGAGCCCGACAGAGCCCGACAGAGCCCGACAGGGCCCCACAGAGCCCGAAAGAGCCCGAAAGAGCCCGACAGGGCCCAGTAGAGCCCGACAGAGCCCGACAGAGCCCGACAGAGCCCGACAGAGCCCAGTAGAGCCCGACAGAGCCCGACAGAGCCCGACAGAGCCCGACAGGGCCCGACAGGGCCCGACAGGGCCCGACAGAGCCCGACAGAGCCCGACAGGGCCCAGTAGAGCCCGACAGAGCCCGACAGAGCCCGACAGAGCCCAGTAGAGCCCGACAGAGCCCGACAGAGCCCGACAGGGCCCGACAGGGCCCGACAGGGCCCGACAGAGCCCGACAGGGCCCGACAGGGCCCGACAGAGCCCAGTAGAGCCCGACAGGGCCCGACAGAGCCCGACAGACCCCGACAGGGCACGACAGAGCCCGACAGGGCCCGACAGAGCCCGACAGAGCCCGACAGGGCCCAGTAGAGCCCGACAGAGCCCGACAGAGCCCGACAGAGCCCGACAGGGCCCGACAGAGCCCGACAGGGCCCAACAGGGCCCAACAGGGCCCGACAGGGCCCGACAGGGCCCGACAGGGCCCGACAGAGCCCGACAGAGCCCGACAGGGCCCCACAGAGCCCGAAAGAGCCCGAAAGAGCCCGACAGGGCCCAGTAGAGCCCGACAGAGCCCGACAGAGCCCGACAGAGCCCGACAGAGCCCAGTAGAGCCCGACAGAGCCCGACAGAGCCCGACAGAGCCCGACAGGGCCCGACAGGGCCCGACAGGGCCCGACAGAGCCCGACAGAGCCCGACAGGGCCCAGTAGAGCCCGACAGAGCCCGACAGAGCCCGACACAGCCCGACAGAGCCCGACAGAGCCCGACAGAGCCCGACAGGGCCCGACAGGGCCCGACAGGGCCCGACAGAGCCCGACAGGGCCCGACAGGGCCCGACAGAGCCCAGTAGAGCCCGACAGGGCCCGACAGAGCCCGACAGACCCCGACAGGGCACGACAGAGCCCGACAGGGTCCGACAGGGCCCAGTAGAGCCCGACAGAGCCCAACAGGGCCCGACAGAGCCCGACAGAGCCCGACAGAGCCCGACAGGGCCCAGTAGAGCCCGATAGAGCCCGACAGAGCCCGACAGAGCCCGACAGGGCCCGACAGAGCCCGACAGGGCCCGACAGGGCCCGACAGAGCCCGACAGAGCCCGACAGAGCCCGACAGAGCCCGACAGGGCCCGATAGAGCCCGACAGGGCCCGACAGAGCCCGACAGACCCCGACAGGGCACGACAGAGCCCGACAGAGCCCGACAGGGCCCGACAGAGACCGACAGAGCCCGACAGAGCCCGACAGGGCCCAGTAGAGCCCGACAGAGCCCAGTAGAGCCCAGTAGAGCCCGACAGAGCCCGACAGAGCCCGACAGAGCTCGACAGGGCCCGACAGGGCCCGACAGGGCCCAGTAGAGCCCGACAGGGCCCGACAGAGCCCGACAGAGCCCGACAGGGCCCGACAGAGCCCGACAGAGCCCAGTAGAGCCTGACAGAGCCCGACAGAGCCCGACAGAGCCCGACAGGGCCCAGTAGAGCCCGACAGAGCCCGACAGAGCCCGACAGAGCCCGACAGGGCCCGACAGAGCCCGACAGAGCCCGACAGGGCCCGACAGAGGCCGACAGGGCCCGACAGAGCCCGACAGGGCCCGACAGGGCCCGACAGAGCCCGACAGGGCCCGACAGAGCCCGACAGAGCCCAGTAGAGCCCGACAGAGCCCGACAGGGCCCGACAGAGCCCGACAGGGCCCAGTAGAGCCCGACAGAGCCCGATAGAGCCCGACAGGGCCCGACAGGGCCCAACAGGGCCCAGTAGAGCCCGACAGAGCCCGACAGAGCCCAGTAGAGCCCAGTAGAGCCCGACAGAGCCCGACAGAGCCCGACAGAGCCCGACAGGGCCCGACAGAGCCCGACAGAGCCCGACAGAGCCCGACATGGCCCGACAGGGCCCGACAGAGCCCGACAGGGCCCGACAGGGCCCGACAGGGCCCAGTAGAGCCCGAAAGAGCCCGACAGAGCCCAGTAGAGCCCAGTAGAGCCCGACAGGGCCCGACAGGGCCCATTAGAGCCCGACAGAGCCCGACAGAGCCTGACAGAGCCCGACAGGGCCCGACAGGGCCCGACAGAGCCCGACAGAGCCCGACAGAGCCCGACAGGGCCCAGTAGAGCCCGACAGAGCCCGACAGAGCCCGACAGAGCCCGACAGGGCCCGACAGGGCCCGACAGAGCCTGACAGGGACCGACAGGGCCCGACAGAGCCGGACAGGGCCCGACAGGGCCCGACAGGGCCCGACAGGGCCCAGTAGAGCCCGATAAAGCCCGACAGAGCCCGACAGAGCCCGACAGGGCCCGACAGAGCCCGACAGAGCCCGACAGGGCCCGACAGGGCGCGACAGAGCCCGACAGGGCCCGATAGTGCCCGACAGGGCCCGACAGAGCCCGACAGAGCCCGACAGGGCACGACAGAGCCCGACAGAGCCCGACAGGGCCCGACAGAGCCCGACAGGGCCCAGTAGAGCCCGACAGAGCCCAGTAGAGCCCAGTTGAGCCCGACAGAGCCCGACAGAGCCCGACAGAGCCCGACAGGGCCCGACAGGGCCCGACAGGGCCCAGTAGAGCCCGACAGAGCCCGACAGGGCCCGACAGAGCCCGACAGAGCCCGAGAGGGCCCGACAGAGCCCGACAGAGCCCGACAGGGCCCAGTAGAGCCCGACAGAGCCCGACAGAGCCCGACAGAGCCCGACAGGGCCCGACAGGGCCCGACAGAGCCCGACAGGGCCCGACAGGGCCCGACAGAGCCCGACAGGGCCCGACAGAGCCCGACAGAGCCCGACAGAGCCCGACAGGGCCCAGTAGAGCCCGACAGAGCCCGACAGAGCCCGACAGAGCCCAGTAGAGCCCAGTAGAGCCCGACAGAGCCCGACACAGCCCGACAGAGCCCGACAGAGCCCGACAGGGCCCGACAGGGCCCCACAGAGCCCGACAGAGCCCGACAGAGCCCGACAGGGCCCAGTAGAGCCCGACAGAGCCCGACAGAGCCCGACAGAGCCCGACAGGGACCGACAGAGCCCGACAGAGCCCGACAGGTCCCGACAGGGCCCGACAGGGCCCGACAGAGCCCGACAGGGCCCGACAGAGCCCGACAGAGCCCGACAGAGCCCGACAGGGCCCAGTAGAGCCCGACAGAGCCCAGTAGAGCCCGACAGAGCCCGACAGAGCCCGACAGGGCCCGACAGGGCCCGACAGGGCCCGACAGAGCCCGACAGGGCCCGACAGAGCCCGACAGGGCCCAGTAGAGCTCGACAGAGCCCGACAAAGCCCGACAGAGCCCGACAGAGCCCAGTAGAGCCCGACAGAGCCCGACAGAGCCCGACAGGGCCCGACAGAGCCCAGTAGAGACCGACAGAGCCCGACAGAGCCCAGTAGAGCCCAGTAGAGCCCGACAGAGCCCGACAGAGCCCGACAGGGCCCGACAGAGCCCGACAGAGCCCGACAGGGCCCGACAGGGCCCGACAGAGCCCGACAGGGCCCGACAGGGCCCAGTAGAGCCCGACAGAGCCCGACAGAGCCCGACAGGGCCCGACAGGGCCCGACAGAGCCCGACAGGGCCCGACAGGGCCCGACAGAGCCCGACAGGGCCCGACAGAGCCCGACAGAGCCCGACAGAGCCCGACAGGGCCCGACAGGGCCCGACAGAGCCCGACAGGGCCCGACAGGGCCCGACAGAGCCCGACAGGGCCCGACAGGGCCCGACAGAGCCCAGTAGAGCCCGACAGAGCCCGACAAAACCCGAAAGAGCCCGACAGAGCCCAGCAGAGCCCGACAGAGCCCGACAGGGCCCGATAGAGCCCGACAGGGCCCGACAGAGCCCGACAGACCCCGACAGGGCACGACAGAGCCCGACAGAGCCCGACAGGGCCCGACAGAGACCGACAGAGCCCGACAGAGCCCGACAGGGCCCAGTAGAGCCCGACAGAGCCCAGTAGAGCCCAGTAGAGCCCGACAGAGCCCGACAGAGCCCGACAGAGCTCGACAGGGCCCGACAGGGCCCGACAGGGCCCAGTAGAGCCCGACAGGGCCCGACAGAGCCCGACAGAGCCCGACAGGGCCCGACAGAGCCCGACAGAACCCAGTAGAGCCTGACAGAGCCCGACAGAGCCCGACAGAGCCCGACAGGGCCCAGTAGAGCCCGACAGAGCCCGACAGAGCCCGACAGAGCCCGACAGGGCCCGACAGAGCCCGACAGAGCCCGACAGGGCCCGACAGAGGCCGACAGGGCCCGACAGAGCCCGACAGGGCCCGACAGGGCCCGACAGAGCCCGACAGGGCCCGACAGAGCCCGACAGAGCCCAGTAGAGCCCGACAGAGCCCGACAGGGCCCGACAGAGCCCGACAGGGCCCAGTAGAGCCCGACAGAGCCCGATAGAGCCCGACAGGGCCCGACAGGGCCCAACAGGGCCCAGTAGAGCCCGACAGAGCCCGACAGAGCCCAGTAGAGCCCAGTAGAGCCCGACAGAGCCCGACAGAGCCCGACAGAGCCCGACAGGGCCCGACAGAGCCCGACAGAGCCCGACAGAGCCCGACAGGGCCCGACAGGGCCCGACAGAGCCCGACAGGGCCCGACAGGGCCCGACAGGGCCCAGTAGAGCCCGAAAGAGCCCGACAGAGCCCAGTAGAGCCCAGTAGAGCCCGACAGGGCCCGACAGGGCCCATTAGAGCCCGACAGAGCCCGACAGAGCCTGACAGAGCCCGACAGGGCCCGACAGGGCCCGACAGAGCCCGACAGAGCCCGACAGAGCCCGACAGAGCCCGACAGGGCCCAGTAGAGCCCGACAGAGCCCGACAGAGCCCGACAGAGCCCGACAGGGCCCGACAGGGCCCGACAGAGCCCGACAGGGACCGACAGGGCCCGACAGAGCCGGACAGGGCCCGACAGGGCCCGACAGGGCCCGACAGGGCCCAGTAGAGCCCGATAAAGCCCGACAGAGCCCGACAGAGCCCGACAGGGCCCGACAGAGCCCGACAGAGCCCGACAGGGCCCGACAGGGCGCGACAGAGCCCGACAGGGCCCGATAGTGCCCGACAGGGCCCGACAGAGCCCGACAGAGCCCGACAGGGCACGACAGAGCCCGACAGAGCCCGACAGGGCCCGACAGAGCCCGACAGGGCCCAGTAGAGCCCGACAGAGCCCAGTAGAGCCCAGTAGAGCCCGACAGAGCCCGACAGAGCCCGACAGAGCCCGACAGGGCCCGACAGGGCCCAGTAGAGCCCGACAGAGCCCGACAGGGCCCGACAGAGCCCGACAGAGCCCGAGAGGGCCCGACAGAGCCCGACAGAGCCCGACAGGGCCCAGTAGAGCCCGACAGAGCCCGACAGAGCCCGACAGAGCCCGACAGAGCCCGACAGGGCCCGACAGGGCCCGACAGAGCCCGACAGGGCCCGACAGGGCCCGACAGAGCCCGACAGGGCCCGACAGAGCCCGACAGAGCCCGACAGAGCCCGACAGGGCCCAGTAGAGCCCGACAGAGCCCGACAGAGCCCGACAGAGCCCAGTAGAGCCCAGTAGAGCCCAACAGAGCCCGACACAGCCCGACAGAGCCCGACAGAGCCCGACAGGGCCCGACAGGGCCCCACAGAGCCCGACAGAGCCCGACAGAGCCCGACAGGGCCCAGTAGAGCCCGACAGAGCCCGACAGAGCCCGACAGAGCCCGACAGAGCCCGACAGAGCCCGACAGAGCCCGACAGGGACCGACAGAGCCCGACAGAGCCCGACAGGTCCCGACAGGGCCCGACAGGGCCCGACAGAGCCCGACAGGGCCCGACAGAGCCCGACAGAGCCCGACAGAGCCCGACAGGGCCCAGTAGAGCCCGACAGAGCCCAGTAGAGCCCGACAGAGCCCGACAGAGCCCGACAGGGCCCGACAGGGCCCGACAGGGCCCGACAGAGCCCGACAGGGCCCGACAGAGCCCGACAGGGCCCAGTAGAGCTCGACAGAGCCCGACAAAGCCCGACAGAGCCCGACAGAGCCCAGTAGAGCCCGACAGAGCCCGACAGAGCCCGACAGGGCCCGACAGAGCCCAGTAGAGACCGACAGAGCCCGACAGAGCCCAGTAGAGCCCAGTAGAGCCCGACAGAGCCCGACAGAGCCCGACAGGGCCCGACAGAGCCCGACAGAGCCCGACAGGGCCCGACAGGGCCCGACAGAGCCCGACAGGGCCCGACAGGGCCCAGTAGAGCCCGACAGAGCCCGACAGAGCCCGACAGGGCCCGACAGGGCCCGACAGAGCCCGACAGGGCCCGACAGGGCCCGACAGAGCCCGACAGGGCCCGACAGAGCCCGACAGAGCCCGACAGAGCCCGACAGGGCCCGACAGGGCCCGACAGAGCCCGACAGGGCCCGACAGGGCCCGACAGAGCCCAGTAGAGCCCGACAGAGCCCGACAAAACCCGAAAGAGCCCGACAGAGCCCAGCAGAGCCCGACAGAGCCCATCAGGGCCCAACAGGGCCCAGTAGAGCCCGACAGAGCCCGACAAAGCCCGACAGAGCCCGACAGAGCCCAGTAGAGCCCGACAGAGCCCGACAGGGCCCGACAGAGCCCGACAGAGCCCGACAGAGCCCGACAGGGCCCGACAGGGCCCGACAGGGCCCAGTAGAGCCCAGTAGAGCCCGACAGAGCCCGACAGAGCCCGACAGAGCCCGACAGGGCCCGACAGAGCCCGACAGAGCCCGACAGGGCCCGACAGGGCCCGACAGGGCCCGACAGGGCCCAGTAGAGCCCGACAGAGCCCGACAGAGCCTGACAGGGCCCGACAGGGCCCGACAGAGCCCGACAGGGCCCGACAGGGCCCGACAGATCCCAGTAGAGCCCGACAGAGCCCGACAGAGCCCGACAGGGCCCGACAGAGCCCGACAGAGCCCGACAGGGCCCGACAGAGCCCGACAGAGCCCGACAGGGCCCAGTAGAGCCCGACAGAGCCCGACAGAGCCCGACAGAGCCCTGTAGAGCCCGACAGAGCCCAGTAGAGCCCGACAGAGCCCGACAGGGCCCGACAGAGCCCGACAGGGCCCGACAGAGCCCGACAGAGCCCGACAGGGCCTGACAGAGCCCGACAGGGCCCAGTAGAGCCCGACAGAGCCCGATAGAGCCCGACAGGGCCCGACAGGGCCCAGTAGAGCCCGACAGAGCCCGACAGAGCCCAGTAGAGCCCAGTAGAGCCCGACAGAGCCCGACAGAGCCCGACAGGGCCCGACAGGGCCCGACAGAGCCCGACAGAGCCCGACAGGGCCCGACAGGGCCCAGTAGAGCCCGAAAGAGCCCGACAGAGCCCAGTAGAGCCCAGTAGACCCCGACAGGGCCCGACAGGGCCCGACAGAGCCCGACAGAGCCTGACAGAGCCCGACAGGGCCCGACAGGGCCCGACAGAGCCCGACAGGGGCCAGTAGAGCCCGACAGAGCCCGACAGAGCCCGACAGGGCCCGACAGGGCCCGACAGGGCCCGACAGGGCCCAGTAGAGCCCGATAGAGCCCGACAGAGCCCGACAGAGCCCGACAGGGCCCGACAGAGCCCGACAGAGCCCGACAGGGCCCGACAGGGCCCGATAGAGCCCGACAGGGCCCGACAGAGCCCGACAGACCCCGACAGGGCACGACAGAGCCCGACAGAGCCCGACAGGGCCCGACAGAGCCCGACAGAGCCCGACAGGGCCCAGTAGAGCCCGACAGAGCCCAGTAGAGCCCAGTAGAGCCCGACAGAGCCCGACAGAGCTCGACAGGGCCCGACAGGGCCCGACAGGGCCCAGTAGAGCCCGACAGAGCCCGACAGGGCCCGACAGAGCCCGACAGAGCCCGACAGGGCCCGACAGAGCCCGACAGAGCCCGACAGGGCCCAGTAGAGCCCGACAGAGCCCAACAGAGCCCGACAGGGCCCGACAGAGCCCGACAGAGCCCGACAGGGCCCGACAGGGCCCGACAGGGCCCGACAGGGCCCGACAGAGCCCGACAGAGCCCGACAGGGCCCCACAGAGCCCGAAAGAGCCCGACAAAGCCCAGTAGAGCCCGACAGAGCCCGACAGAGCCCGACAGAGCCTGACAGGGCCCGACAGGGCCCGACAGAGCCCGACAGGGCCCGACAGGGCCCGACAGATCCCAGTAGAGCCCGACAGAGCCCGACAGAGCCCGACAGGGCCCGACAGAGCCCGACAGAGCCCGACAGGGCCCGACAGAGCCCGACAGAGCCCGACAGGGCCCAGTAGAGCCCGACAGAGCCCGACAGAGCCCGACAGAGCCCTGTAGAGCCCGACAGAGCCCAGTAGAGCCCGACAGAGCCCGACAGGGCCCGACAGAGCCCGACAGGGCCCGACAGAGCCCGACAGAGCCCGACAGGGCCTGACAGAGCCCGACAGGGCCCAGTAGAGCCCGACAGAGCCCGATAGAGCCCGACAGGGCCCGACAGGGCCCAGTAGAGCCCGACAGAGCCCGACAGAGCCCAGTAGAGCCCAGTAGAGCCCGACAGAGCCCGACAGAGCCCGACAGGGCCCGACAGGGCCCGACAGAGCCCGACAGAGCCCGACAGGGCCCGACAGGGCCCAGTAGAGCCCGAAAGAGCCCGACAGAGCCCAGTAGAGCCCAGTAGACCCCGACAGGGCCCGACAGGGCCCGACAGAGCCCGACAGAGCCTGACAGAGCCCGACAGGGCCCGACAGGGCCCGACAGAGCCCGACAGGGGCCAGTAGAGCCCGACAGAGCCCGACAGAGCCCGACAGGGCCCGACAGGGCCCGACAGGGCCCGACAGGGCCCAGTAGAGCCCGATAGAGCCCGACAGAGCCCGACAGAGCCCGACAGGGCCCGACAGAGCCCGACAGAGCCCGACAGGGCCCGACAGGGCCCGATAGAGCCCGACAGGGCCCGACAGAGCCCGACAGACCCCGACAGGGCACGACAGAGCCCGACAGAGCCCGACAGGGCCCGACAGAGCCCGACAGAGCCCGACAGGGCCCAGTAGAGCCCGACAGAGCCCAGTAGAGCCCAGTAGAGCCCGACAGAGCCCGACAGAGCTCGACAGGGCCCGACAGGGCCCGACAGGGCCCAGTAGAGCCCGACAGAGCCCGACAGGGCCCGACAGAGCCCGACAGAGCCCGACAGGGCCCGACAGGGCCCGACAGAGCCCGACAGAGCCCGACAGGGCCCAGTAGAGCCCGACAGAGCCCAACAGAGCCCGACAGGGCCCGACAGAGCCCGACAGAGCCCGACAGGGCCCGACAGGGCCCGACAGGGCCCGACAGGGCCCGACAGAGCCCGACAGAGCCCGACAGGGCCCCACAGAGCCCGAAAGAGCCCGACAAAGCCCAGTAGAGCCCGACAGAGCCCGACAGAGCCCGACAGAGCCCGACAGAGCCCAGTAGAGCCCGACAGAGCCCGACAGAGCCCGACAGGGCCCGACAGGGCCCGACAGAGCCCGACAGGGCCCAGTAGAGCCCGACAGAGCCCGACAGAGCCCGACAGAGCCCAGTAGAGCCCGACAGAGCCCGACAGAGCCCGACAGGGCCCGACAGGGCCCGACAGAGCCCGACAGAGCCCGACAGAGCCCGACAGGGCCCGACACAGCCCAGTAGAGCCCGACAGAGCCCGACAGAGCCCGACAGAGCCCGACAGGGCCCGACAGGGCCCGACAGGGCCCAGTAGAGCCCGACAGAGCCCGACAGAGCCCGACAGAGCCCGACAGAGCCCGACAGGGCCCGACAGAGCCCGACAGAGCCCGAAGGAGCCCGACAGGGCCCGACAGGGCCCAGTAGAGCCCGACAGGGCCCAGTAGAGCCCGACAGAGCCCGACAGAGCCCGACAGAGCCCGACAGGGCCCGACAGGGCCCGACAGAGCCCGACAGGGCCCGACAGGGCCCGACAGGGTACGACAGAGCCCGACAGGGCCCGACAGGGCCCAGTAGAGCCCGACAGAGCCCGACAGAGCCCGACAGGGCCCGACAGGGCCCAGTAGAGCCCGACAGAGCCCGACAGAGCCCAGTAGAGCCCAGTAGAGCCCGACAGAGCCCGACACAGCCCGACAGAGCCCGACAGAGCCCGACAGGGCCCGACAGGGCCCGACAGAGCCCGACAGAGCCCGACAGAGCCCGACAGGGCCCAGTAGAGCCCGACAGAGCCCGACAGGGCCCGACAGAGCCCGACAGAGCCCGACAGAGCCCGACAGGGCCCAGTAGAGCCCGACAGAGCCCGACAGAGCCCGACAGAGCCCGACAGGGCCCGACAGGGCCCGACAGAGCCCGACAGAGCCCGACAGGGCCCAGTAGAGCCCGACAGAGCCCAACAGGGCCCGACAGAGCCCGACAGAGCCCGACAGAGCCCGACAGAGCCCGACAGGGCCCAGTAGAGCCCGACAGAGCCCGACAGAGCCCGACAGAGCCCGACAGAGCCCGACAGGGCCCGACAGAGCCCGACAGGGCCCGACAGGGCCCGACAGAGCCCGACAGAGCCCGACAGAGCCCGACAGGGCCCAGTAGAGCCCGACAGAGCCCGACAGAGCCCGACAGAGCCCGACAGAGCCCGACAGGGCCCGACAGGGCCCGACAGGGCCCAGTAGAGCCCGACAGAGCCGGACAGGGCCCGACAGAGCCCGACAGGGCCCAGTAGAGCCCGACAGAGCCCGATAGAGCCCGACAGGGCCCGACAGGGCCCAGTAGAGCCCGACAGAGCCCGACAGAGCCCAGTAGAGCCCAGTAGAGCCCGACAGAGCCCGACAGAGCCCGACAGAGCCCGACAGAGCCCGACAGGGCCCGACAGGGCCCGACAGAGCCAGACTGGGCCCGACAGGGCCCGACAGGGCCCAGTAGAGCCCGACAGAGCCCGACAGAGCCCAGTAGAGCCCAGTAGAGCCCGACAGGGCCCGACAGGGCCCGACAGGGCCCATTAGAGCCCGACAGAGCCCGACAGAGCCCGACAGGGCCCGACAGAGCCCGACAGAGCCCGACAGAGCCCGACAGGGCCCGACAGGGCCCGACAGAGCCCGACAGAGCCCGACAGTGCCCGACAGAGCCCGACAGAGCCCGACAGGGCCCAGCAGAGCCCGACAGAGCCCGACAGAGCCCGACAGAGCCCGACAGAGCCCGACAGAGCCCGACAGAGCCCGACAGGGCCCGACAGGGCCCGACAGGGCCCGACAGAGCCCGACAGGGCCCAGTAGAGCCCGACAGAGCCCGATAGAGCCCGACAGGGCCCAACAGGGCCCAGTAGAGCCCGACAGAGCCCGACAGAGCCCAGTAGAGCCCAGTAGAGCCCGACAGAGCCCGACAGAGCCCGACAGAGCCTGACAGAGCCCGACAGGGCCCGACAGAGGCCGACAGAGCCCGACAGGGCCCGACAGAGCCCGACAGGGTCCAGTAGAGCCCGAAAGAGCCCGACAGAGCCCAGTAGAGCCCAGTAGAGCCCGACAGGGCCCGACAGGGCCCATTAGAGCCCGACAGAGCCCGACAGAGCCTGACAGAGCCCGACAGGGCCCGACAGGGCCCGACAGAGTCCGACAGAGCCCGACAGGGCCCAGTAGAGCCCGACAGAGCCCGACAGAGCCCGACAGGGCCCGACAGGGCCCGACAGGGCCCGACAGAGCCCGACAGGGCCCAGTAGAGCCCGATAGAGCCCGACAGAGCCCGACAGAGCCCGACAGAGCCCGACAGAGCCCGACAGGGCCCGACAGGGCCCGACAGAGCCCGACAGGGCCCGATAGAGCCCGACAGAGCCCGACAGAGCCCGACAGAGCCCGACAGGGCCCAGTAGAGCCCGACAGAGCCGAGTAGAGCCCAGTAGAGCCCGACAGAGCCCGACAGAGCCCGACAGGGCCCGACAGGGCCCGACAGAGCCCGACAGAGCCCGACAGAGCCCGACAGAGCCCGACAGGGGCCGACAGAGCCCGACAGAGCCCGACAGAGCCCGACAGAGCCCGACAGAGCCCGACAGGGCCCAGTAGAGCCCGACAGAGCCCAGTAGAGCCCAGTAGAGCCCGACAGAGCCCGACAGAGCCCGACAGAGCCCGACAGGGCCCGACAGGGCCCGACAGGGCCCAGTAGAGCCCGACAGAGCCCGACAGGGCCCGACAGAGCCCGACAGAGCCCGACAGGGCCCAGTAGAGCCCGACAGAGCCCGACAGAGCCCGACAGAGCCCGACAGAGCCCGACAGGGCCCGACAGAGCCCGACAGAGCCCGACAGGGCCCAACAGGGCCCGACAGAGCCCGACAGAGCCCGACAGGGCCCGACAGAGCCCGACAGAGCCCGACAGAGCCCGACAGGGCCCCACAGAGCCCGAAAGAGCCCGACAGGGCCCAGTAGAGCCCGACAGAGCCCGACAGAGCCCGACAGAGCCCGACAGAGCCCAGTAGAGCCCGACAGAGCCCGACAGAGCCCGACAGAGCCCGACAGAGCCCGACAGGGCCCGACAGGGCCCGACAGGGCCCGACAGACCTCGACAGAGCCCGACAGGGCCCAGTAGAGCCCGACAGAGCCCGACAGAGCCCGACAGAGCCCAGTAGAGCCCGACAGAGCCCGTCAGAGCCCGACAGGGCCCGACAGGGCCCGACAGAGACCGACAGAGCCCGACAGGGCCCGACAGGGCCCGACAGAGCCCAGTAGAGCCCGACAGAGCCCGACAGAGCCCGACAGAGCCCGACAGGTCCCGACAGGGCCCGACAGGGCCCAGTAGAGCCCGACAGAGCCCGACAGAGCCCGACAGAGCCCGACAGGGCCCGACAGAGACCGAGAGGGCCCGACAGGGCCCGACAGAGCCCAGTAGAGCCCGACAGAGCCCGACAGAGCCCGACAGGGCCCGACAGGGCCCAGTAGAGCCCGACAGGGCCCAGTAGAGCCCGACAGAGCCCGACAGGGCCCGACAGGGCCCGACAGAGCCCGACAGGGCCCGACAGGGCCCGACAGAGCCCGACAGGGCCCGACAGGGTACGACAGAGCCCGACAGGGCCCGACAGGGCCCAGTAGAGCCCGACAGAGCCCGACAGAGCCCGACAGGGCCCGACAGGGCCCAGTAGAGCCCGACAGAGCCCGACAGAGCCCGACAGATCCCAGTAGAGCCCAGTAGAGCCCGACAGAGCCCGACACAGCCGGACAGAGCCCGACAGAGCCCGACAGGGCCCGACAGAGCCCGACAGGGCCCGACAGAGCCCGACAGAGCCCGACAGGGCCCGACAGAGCCCGACAGAGCCCGACAGGGCCCAGTAGAGCCCGACAGAGCCCGACAGAGCCCGACAGAACCCGACAGGGCCCAGTAGAGCCCGACAGAGCCCGACAGAGCCCGACAGAGCCCGACAGCGCCCGACAGGGCCCAGTAGAGCCCGACAGAGCCCGACAGAGCCCGACAGAGCCCGACAGGGCCCGACAGAGCCCGACAGAGCCCGACAGGGTCCGACAGGGCCCAGTAGAGCCCGACAGAGCCCAACAGGGCCCGACAGAGCCCGACAGAGCCCGACAGAGCCCGACAGAGCCCGACAGGGCCCAGTAGAGCCCGATAGAGCCCGACAGAGCCCGACAGAGCCCGACAGGGCCCGACAGAGCCCGACAGAGCCCGACAGGGCCCGACAGGGCCCGACAGAGCCCGACAGAGCCCGACAGAGCCCGACAGGGCCCGACAGAGCCCGACAGACCCCGACAGGGCACGACAGAGCCCGACAGAGCCCGACAGGGCCCGACAGAGCCCGACAGAGCCCGACAGGGCCCAGTAGAGCCCGACAGAGCCCAGTAGAGCCCAGTAGAGCCCGACAGAGCCCGACAGAACCCGACAGGGCCCGACAGAGCCCGACAGAGCCCGACAGGGCCCGACAGGGCCCGACAGAGCCCAGTAGAGCCTGACAGAGCCCGACAGAGCCCGACAGAGCCCGACAGGGCCCAGTAGAGCCCGACAGGGCCCGACAGAGCCCGACAGAGCCCGACAGGGCCCGACAGGGCCCAGTAGAGCCCGACAGAGCCCGACAGGGCCCGACAGAGCCCGACAGAGCCCGACAGGGCCCGACAGAGCCCGACAGAGCCCGACAGGGCCCAGTAGAGCCCGACAGAGCCCGACAGAGCCCGACAGAGCCCGACAGGGCCCGACAGAGCCCGACAGGGCCCGACAGGGCCCGACAGGGCCCGACAGGGCCCGACAGAGCCCGACAGAGCCCGACAGGGCCCCACAGAGCCCGAAAGAGCCCGACAAAGCCCAGTAGAGCCCGACAGAGCCCGACAGAGCCCGACAGAGCCCGACAGAGCCCAGTAGAGCCCGACAGAGCCCGACAGAGCCCGACAGAGCCCGACAGGGCCCGACAGGGCCCGACAGAGCCCGACAGAGCCCGACAGAGCCCGACAGGGCCCAGTAGAGCCCGACAGAGCCCGACAGAGCCCGACAGAGCCTAGTAGAGCCCGACAGAGCCCGACAGAGCCCGACAGGGCCCGACAGGGCCCGACAGAGCCCGACAGAGCCCGACAGGGCCCGACAGGGCCCGACAGGGCCCAGTAGAGCCCGACAGAGCCCGACAGAGCCCGACAGAGCCCGACAGGGCCCGACAGGGCCCGACAGGGCCCAGTAGAGCCCGACAGAGCCCGACAGAGCCCGACAGAGCCCGACAGGGCCCGACAGGGCCCGACAGGGCCCGATAGGGCCCGATAGGGCCCGACAGAGCCCAGTAGAGCCCGACAGAGCCCGACAGAGCCCGACAGAGCCCGACAGGGCCCGACAGGGCCCAGTAGAGCCCGACAGGGCCCAGTAGAGCCCGACAGAGCCCGACAGAGCCCGACAGAGCCCGACAGAGCCCGACAGGGCCCGACAGGGCCCGACAGAGCCCGACAGGGCCCGACAGAGCCCGACAGGGCCCGACAGGGTACGACAGAGCCCGACAGGGCCCGACAGGGCCCGACAGGACCCAGTAGAGCCCGACAGAGCCCGACAGAGCCCGACAGAGCCCGACAGGGCCCGACAGGGCCCAGTAGAGCCCGACAGAGCCCGACAGAGCCTGACAGAGCCCAGTAGATCCCAGTAGAGCCCGACAGAGCCCGACACAGCCCGACAGAGCCCGACAGAGCCCGACAGGGCCCGACAGAGCCCGACAGGGCCCGACAGGGCCCGACAGAGCCCGACAGGGCCCGACAGGGCCCGACAGAGCCCGACAGAGCCCGACAGAGCCCGACAGGGCCCAGTAGAGCCCGACAGAGCCTGACAGAGCCCGACAGAACCCGACAGGGCCCAGTAGAGCCCGACAGAGCCCGACAGGGCCCGACAGAGCCCGACAGAGCCCGACAGAGCCCGACAGCGCCCGACAGGGCCCAGTAGAGCCCGACAGAGCCCGACAGAGCCCGACAGAGCCCGACAGGGCCCGACAGAGCCCGACAGGGCCCGACAGGGCCCGACAGAGCCCGACAGGGCCCGACAGGGCCCGACAGGGCCCAGTAGAGCCCGACAGAGCCCGACAGAGCCCGACAGGGCCCGACAGGGCCCAGTAGAGCCCGACAGAGCCCGACAGAGCCCAGTTTAGCCCAGTAGAGCCCGACAGAGCCCGACAGAGCCCGACAGAGCCCGACAGAGCCCGACAGGGCCCGACAGGGCCCGACAGAGCCCGACAGAGCCCGACAGGGCCCGACAGGGCCCAGTAGAGCCCGACAGAGCCCGACAGAGCCCGACAGGGCCCGACAGGGCCCGACAGGGCCCAGTAGAGCCCGACAGAGCCCGACAGAGCCCGACAGGGCCCGACAGAGCCCGACAGGGCCCGACAGAGCCCGACAGGGCCCGACAGGGCCCAGTAGAGCCCGACAGAGCCCGACAGAGCCCGACAGAGCCCGACAGGGCCCGACAGGGCCCGACAGGGCCCAGTAGAGCCCGACAGGGCCCAGTAGAGCCCGACAGAGCCCGACAGAGCCCGACAGGGCCCGACAGGGCCCGACAGAGCCCGACAGGGCCCGACAGGGTACGACAGAGCCCGACAGGGCCCGACAGGGCCCAGTAGAGCCCGACAGAGCCCGACAGAGCCCGACAGAGCCCGACAGAGCCCGACAGGGCCCAGTAGAGCCCGACAGAGCCCGACAGAGCCCGACAGAGCCCAGTAGAGCCCAGTAGAGCCCGACAGAGCCCGACACAGCCCGACAGAGCCCGACAGGGCCCGACAGAGCCCGACAGGGCCCGACAGAGCCCGACAGAGCCCGACAGGGCCCGACAGAGCCCGACAGAGCCCGACAGGGCCCAGTAGAGCCCGACAGAGCCCGACAGAGCCCGACAGAACCCGACAGGGCCCAGTAGAGCCCGACAGAGCCCGACAGGGCCCGACAGAGCCCGACAGAGCCCGACAGCGCCCGACAGCGCCCGACAGGGCCCAGTAGAGCCCGACAGAGCCTGACAGAGCCCGACAGAGCCCGACAGGGCCCGACAGAGCCCGACAGGGCCCGACAGGGCCCAGTAGAGCCCGACAGAGCCCAACAGGGCCCGACAGAGCACGACAGAGCCCGACAGAGCCCGACAGAGCCCGACAGGGCCCAGTAGAGCCCGACAGAGCCCGACAGAGCCCGACAGAGCCCGACAGGGCCCGACAGAGCCCGACAGAGCCCGACAGGGCCCAGTAGAGCCCGACAGAGCCCGACAGAGCCCGACAGAGCCCAGTAGAGCCCGACAGAGCCCAACAGAGGCCGACAGGGCCCGACAGAGCCCGACAGGGCCCGACAGGGCCCGACAGGGCCCAGTAGAGCCCGACAGAGCCCGACAGAGCCCAGTTTAGCCCAGTAGAGCCCGACAGAGCCCGACAGAGCCCGACAGAGCCCGACAGAGCCCGACAGAGCCCGACAGGGCCCGACAGGGCCCGACAGAGCCCGACAGGGCCCGACAGAGCCCGACAGGGCCCGACAGGGTACGACAGAGCCCGACAGGGCCCGACAGGGCCCGACAGGACCCAGTAGAGCCCGACAGAGCCCGACAGGGCCCGACAGGGCCCAGTAGAGCCCGACAGAGCCCGACAGAGCCCGACAGAGCCCAGTAGATCCCAGTAGAGCCCGACAGAGCCCGACACAGCCCGACAGAGCCCGACAGAGCCCGACAGGGCCCGACAGAGCCCGACAGGGCCCGAAAGGGCCCGACAGAGCCCGACAGGGCCCGACAGGGCCCGACAGAGCCCGACAGAGCCCGACAGAGCCCGACAGGGCCCAGTAGAGCCCGACAGAGCCTGACAGAGCCCGACAGAACCCGACAGGGCCCAGTAGAGCCCGACAGAGCCCGACAGGGCCCGACAGAGCCCGACAGAGCCCGACAGAGCCCGACAGCGCCCGACAGGGCCCAGTAGAGCCCGACAGAGCCCGACAGAGCCCGACAGAGCCCGACAGGGCCCGACAGAGCCCGACAGGGCCCGACAGGGCCCGACAGAGCCCGACAGGGCCCGACAGGGCCCGACAGGGCCCAGTAGAGCCCGACAGAGCCCGACAGAGCCCGACAGGGCCCGACAGGGCCTGACAGGGCCCAGTAGAGCCCGACAGAGCCCGACAGAGCCCAGTTTAGCCCAGTAGAGCCCGACAGAGCCCGACAGAGCCCGACAGAGCCCGACAGAGCCCGACAGAGCCCGACAGGGCCCGACAGGGCCCGACAGAGCCCGACAGGGCCCGACAGGGCCCGACAGGGCCCAGTAGAGCCCGACAGAGCCCGACAGAGCCCGACAGGGCCCGACAGGGCCCGACAGGGCCCAGTAGAGCCCGACAGAGCCCGACAGAGCCCGACAGGGCCCGACAGAGCCCGACAGGGCCCGACAGAGCCCGACAGGGCCCGACAGGGCCCAGTAGAGCCCGACAGAGCCCGACAGAGCCCGACAGAGCCCGACAGGGCCCGACAGGGCCCGACAGGGCCCAGTAGAGCCCGACAGGGCCCAGTAGAGCCCGACAGAGCCCGACAGAGCCCGACAGGGCCCGACAGGGCCCGACAGAGCCCGACAGGGCCCGACAGGGTACGACAGAGCCCGACAGGGCCCGACAGGGCCCAGTAGAGCCCGACAGAGCCCGACAGAGCCCGACAGAGCCCGACAGAGCCCGACAGGGCCCAGTAGAGCCCGACAGAGCCCGACAGAGCCCGACAGAGCCCAGTAGAGCCCAGTAGAGCCCGACAGAGCCCGACACAGCCCGACAGAGCCCGACAGGGCCCGACAGAGCCCGACAGGGCCCGACAGAGCCCGACAGAGCCCGACAGGGCCCGACAGAGCCCGACGGAGCCCGACAGGGCCCAGTAGAGCCCGACAGAGCCCGACAGAGCCCGACAGAACCCGACAGGGCCCAGTAGAGCCCGACAGAGCCCGACAGGGCCCGACAGAGCCCGACAGAGCCCGACAGCGCCCGACAGCGCCCGACAGGGCCCAGTAGAGCCCGACAGAGCCTGACAGAGCCCGACAGAGCCCGACAGGGCCCGACAGAGCCCGACAGGGCCCGACAGGGCCCAGTAGAGCCCGACAGAGCCCAACAGGGCCCGACAGAGCACGACAGAGCCCGACAGAGCCCGACAGAGCCCGACAGGGCCCAGTAGAGCCCGACAGAGCCCGACAGAGCCCGACAGAGCCCGACAGGGCCCGACAGAGCCCGACAGAGCCCGACAGGGCCCAGTAGAGCCCGACAGAGCCCGACAGAGCCCGACAGAGCCCAGTAGAGCCCGACAGAGCCCAACAGAGGCCGACAGGGCCCGACAGAGCCCGACAGGGCCCGACAGGGCCCGACAGGGCCCAGTAGAGCCCGACAGAGCCCGACAGGGCCCGACAGGGCCCGACAGGGCCCAGTAGAGCCCGACAGAGCCCGACAGAGCCCAGTAGAGCCCAGTAGAGCCCGACAGAGCCCGACAGAGCCCGACAGAGCCCGACAGGGCCCGACAGAGCCCGACAGGGCCCGACAGGGCCCGACAGGGCCCGACAGGGCCCAGTAGAGCCCGACAGAGCCCGACAGAGCCCAGTAGAGCCCAGTAGAGCCCGACAGGGCCCGACAGGGCCCGACAGGGCCCATTAGAGCCCGACAGAGCCCGACAGAGCCTGACAGAGCCCGACAGGGCCCGACAGGGCCCGACAGAGCCCGACAGAGCCCGACAGGGCCCGACAGAGCCCGACAGAGACCGACAGGGCCCGACAGAGCCCGACAGAGCCCGACAGGGCCCGACAGTGCCCGACAGAGCCCGACAGGGCCCGACAGAGCCCGACAGAGCCCGACAGGGCCCGACAGGGCCCAGTAGAGCCCGACAGAGCCCGACAGAGCCCAGTAGAGCCCAGTAGAGCCCGACAGAGCCCGACAGAGCCCGACAGAGCCCGACAGGGCCCGACAGGGCCCGACAGATCCCGACAGGGCCCGACAGAGCCCAGTAGAGCCCAGTAGAGCCCGACAGGGCCCGACAGGGCCCGACAGGGCCCATTAGAGCCCGACAGAGCCCGACAGGGCCCGACAGAGCCCGACAGAGCCCGACAGAGCCCGACAGAGCCCGACAGGGCCCGACAGGGCCCGACAGGGCCCAGTAGAGCCCGACAGAGCCCGACAGAGCCCGACAGGGCCCGACAGGGCCCGACAGAGCCCGACAGAGCCCGACAGAGCCCAACAGGGCCCGACAGGGCCCGACAGGGCCCGACAGGGCCCGACAGAGCCCGACAGGGCCCGACAGGGCCCGACAGGGCCCAGTAGAGCCCGACAGAGCCCGATAGAGCCCGACAGGGCCCAACAGGGCCCAGTAGAGCCCGACAGAGCCCGACAGAGCCCAGTAGAGCCCAGTAGAGCCCGACAGAGCCCGACAGAGCCCGACAGAGCCCGACAGGGCTCGACAGGGCCCGACAGAGCCCGACAGGGCCCGACAGGGCCCGACAGGGCCCGACAGGGCCCAGTAGAGCCCGAAAGAGCCCGACAGAGCCCAGTAGAGCCCAGTAGAGCCCGACAGGGCCCGACAGGGCCCGACAGGGCCCATTAGAGCCCGACAGAGCCTGACAGAGCCCGACAGGGCCCGACAGGGCCCGACAGAGTCCGACAGAGCCCGACAGGGCCCAGTAGAGCCCGACAGAGCCCGACAGAGCCCGACAGGGCCCGACAGGGCCCGACAGGGCCCGACAGGGCCCAGTAGAGCCCGATAGAGCCCGACAGGGCCCGACAGAGCCCGACAGGGCCCGACAGAGCCCGACAGAGCCCGACAGGGCCCGACAGGGCCCGACAGGGCCCGACAGGGCCCAGTAGAGCCCGACAGGGCCCGACAGAGCCCGACAGAGCCCGACAGGGCACGACAGAGCCCGACAGAGCCCGACAGGGCCCGACAGAGCCCGACAGAGCCCGACAGGGCCCAGTAGAGCCCGACAGAGCCCAGTAGAGCCCAGTAGAGCCCGACAGAGCCCGACAGGGCCCGACAGAGCCCGACAGAGCCCGACAGGGCCCGACAGGGCCCGACAGAGCCCGACAGGGCCCGATAGAGCCCGACAGGGCCCGACAGAGCCCGACAGACCCCGACAGGGCACGACAGAGCCCGACAGGGCCCAGTAGAGCCCGACAGAGCCCGACAGGGCCCAGTAGAGCCCGACAGAGCCCAGTAGAGCCCAGTAGATCCCGACAGAGCCCGACAGAGCCCGACAGAGCTCGACAGGGCCCGACAGGGCCCAGTAGAGCCCGAAAGAGCCCGACAGGGCCCGACAGAGCCCGACAGAGCCCGACAGGGCCCGACAGGGCCCGACAGAGCCCAGTAGAGCCTGACAGAGCCCGACAGAGCCCGACAGAGCCCGACAGAGCCCGACAGGGCCCAGTAGAGCCCGACAGAGCCCGACAGAGCCCGACAGAGCCCAGTAGAGCCCGACAGAGCCCGACAGAGCCCGACAGGGCCCGACAGGGCCCGACAGAGCCCGACAGGGCCCCACAGAGCCCGAAAGAGCCCGACAAAGCCCAGTAGAGCCCGACAGAGCCCGACAGAGCCCGACAGAGCCCGACAGAGCCCAGTAGAGCCCGACAGAGCCCGACAGAGCCCGACAGGGCCCGACAGGGCCCGACAGAGCCCGACAGAGCCCGACAGGGCCCAGTAGAGCCCGACAGAGCCCGACAGAGCCCGACAGAGCCCAGTAGAGCCCGACAGAGCCCGACAGAGCCCGACAGGGCCCGACAGGGCCCGACAGAGCCCGACAGAGCCCG
This sequence comes from Caloenas nicobarica, assembly GCF_036013445.1. Classification (NCBI taxonomy): domain Eukaryota; kingdom Metazoa; phylum Chordata; class Aves; order Columbiformes; family Columbidae; genus Caloenas; species Caloenas nicobarica. The sequence goes on along the minus strand of NW_027017418.1, from coordinate 30,163 downwards.
ACAGGGCCCGACAGGGCCCGACAGAGCCCAGTAGAGCCCGACAAAGCCCGACAGAGCCCGACAGAGCCCGACAGGGCCCGACAGGGCCCGACAGGGCCCAGTAGAGCCCGACAGAGCCCGACAGAGCCCGACAGAGCCCGACAGGGCCCGACAGAGCCCGACAGGGCCCGACAGGGCCCGACAGGGCCCGACAGAGCCCAGTAGAGCCCGACAGAGCCCGACAGAGCCCGACAGAGCCCGACAGGGCCCGACAGGGCCCGACAGGGCCCAGTAGAGCCCGACAGGGCCCAGTAGAGCCCGACAGAGCCCGAAAGAGCCCGACAGAGCCCGACAGGGCCCGACAGGGCCCGACAGGGCCCGACAGGGCCCGACAGAGCCCGACAGAGCCCGACAGGGTACGACAGAGCCCGACAGGGCCCAGTAGAGCCCGACAGAGCCCGACAGAGCCCGACAGAGCCCGACAGAGCCCGACAGGGCCCGACAGGGCCCAGTAGAGCCCGACAGAGCCCGACAGAGCCCAGTAGAGCCCAGTAGAGCCCGACAGAGCCCGACACAGCCCGACACAGCCCGACAGAGCCCGACAGGGCCCGACAGAGCCCGACAGAGCCCGACAGAGCCCGACAGGGCCCGACAGAGCCCGACAGAGCCCGACAGGGCCCAGTAGAGCCCGACAGAGCCCGACAGAGCCCGACAGAACCCGACAGGGCCCAGTAGAGCCCGACTGAGCCCGACAGGGCCCGACAGGGCCCGACAGAGCCCGACAGAGCCCGACAGCGCCCGACAGCGCCCGACAGGGCCCAGTAGAGCCCGACAGAGCCCGACAGAGCCCGACAGAGCCCAGTAGAGCCCGACAGAGCCCGACAGAGCCCGACAGAGGCCGACAGGGCCCGACAGAGCCCGACAGGGCCCGACAGGGCCCGACAGGGCCCAGTAGAGCCCGACAGAGCCCGACAGGGCCCGACAGGGCCCGACAGGGCCCAGTAGAGCCCGACAGAGCCCGACAGAGCCCAGTAGAGCCCAGTAGAGCCCGACAGAGCCCGACAGAGCCCGACAGAGCCCGACAGGGCCCGACAGGGCCCGACAGAGCCCGACAGGGCCCGACAGGGCCCGACAGGGCCCGACAGGGCCCAGTAGAGCCCGACAGAGCCCGACAGAGCCTGACAGAGCCCGACAGGGCCCGACAGGGCCCGACAGAGCCCGACAGAGCCCGACAGGGCCCGACAGAGCCCGACAGAGCCCGACAGGGCCCGACAGAGCCCGACAGGGCCCGACAGGGCCCGACAGGGCCCGACAGGGCCCGACAGAGCCCGACAGGGCCCGACAGAGCCCGACAGAGCCCGACAGGGCCCAGTAGAGCCCGACAGAGCCCGACAGGGCCCGACAGAGCCCGACAGGGCCCAGTAGAGCCCGACAGAGCCCGATAGAGCCCGACAGGGCCCGACAGGGCCCGACAGGGCCCAGTAGAGCCCGAAAGAGCCCGACAGAGCCCAGTAGAGCCCAGTAGAGCCCGACAGGGCCCGACAGGGCCCGACAGGGCCCATTAGAGCCCGACAGAGCCCGACAGAGCCCGACAGGGCCCGACAGGGCCCGACAGAGTCCGACAGAGCCCGACAGGGCCCAGTAGAGCCCGACAGAGCCCGACAGAGCCCGACAGGGCCCGACAGGGCCCGACAGGGCCCGACAGAGCCCGACAGGGCCCGACAGGGCCCGACAGGGCCCAGTAGAGCCCGATAGAGCCCGACAGGGCCCGACAGAGCCCGACAGGGCCCGACAGAGCCTGACAGAGCCCGACAGGGCCCGACAGAGCCCGACAGAGCCCGACAGGGCCCAGTAGAGCCCGACAGAGCCCAGTAGAGCCCAGTAGAGCCCGACAGAGCCCGACAGAGCCCGACAGAGCCCGACAGGGCCCGACAGGGCCCGACAGGGCCCAGTAGAGCCCGACAGAGCCCGACAGGGCCCGACAGAGCCCGACAGAGCCCGACAGGGCCCGACAGAGCCCGACAGAGCCCGACAGGGCCCAGTAGAGCCCGACAGAGCCCGACAGAGCCCGACAGAGCCCGACAGAGCCCGACAGGGCCCGACAGGGCCCGACAGAGCCCGACAGGGCCCGACAGGGCCCGACAGAGCCCGACAGGGCCCGACAGAGCCCGACAGAGCCCGACAGAGCCCGACAGGGCCCCACAGAGCCCGAAAGAGCCCGACAGGGCCCAGTAGAGCCCGACAGAGCCCGACAGAGCCCGACAGAGCCCGACAGAGCCCAGTAGAGCCCGACAGAGCCCGACAGAGCCCGACAGAGCCCGACAGGGCCCGACAGGGCCCGACAGAGCCCGACAGAGCCCGACAGAGCCCGACAGGGCCCAGTAGAGCCCGACAGAGCCCGACAGAGCCCGACAGAGCCCGACAGAGCCCAGTAGAGCCCGACAGAGCCCGACAGAGCCCGACAGGGCCCGACAGGGCCCGACAGAGCCCGACAGAGCCCGACAAAGCCCGACAGGGCCCGACAGAGCCCAGTAGAGCCCGCCAGAGCCCGACAGAGCCCGACAGAGCCCGACAGGGCCCGACAGGGCCCGACAGGGCCCAGTAGAGCCCGACAGAGCCCGACAGAGCTCGACAGAGCCCGACAGGGCCCGACAGAGACCGAGAGGGCCCGACAGGGCCCGACAGGGCCCGACAGAGCCCAGTAGAGCCCGACAGAGCCCGACAGAGCCCGACAGGGCCCGACAGGGCCCGACAGGGCCCAGTAGAGCCCGACAGAGCCCGACAGAGCCCGACAGAGCCCGACAGAGCCCGACAGGGCCCGACAGGGCCCGACAGGGCCCGACAGAGCCCGACAGGGCCCGACAGAGCCCGACAGGGCCCGACAGGGTACGACAGAGCCCGACAGGGCCCGACAGGGCCCAGTAGAGCCCGACAGAGCCCGACAGGGCCCGACAGGGCCCAGTAGAGCCCGACAGAGCCCGACAGAGCCCGACAGAGCCCAGTAGAGCCCAGTAGAGCCCGACAGAGCCCGACACAGCCCGACAGAGCCCGACAGAGCCCGACAGGGCCCGACAGAGCCCGACAGAGCCCGACAGGGCCCGACAGGGCCCGACAGAGCCCGACAGAGCCCGACAGAGACCGACAGAGCCCGACAGAACCCGACAGGGCCCAGTAGAGCCCGACAGAGCCCGACAGGGCCCGACAGAGCCCGACAGAGCCCGACAGAGCCCGACAGCGCCCGACAGGGCCCAGAAGAGCCCGACAGAGCCCGACAGAGCCCGACAGAGCCCGACAGGGCCCGACAGGGCCCGACAGAGCCCGACAGGGCCCGACAGGGCCCGACAGGGCCCAGTAGAGCCCGACAGAGCCCGACAGGGCCCGACAGAGCCCGACAGAGCCCGACAGAGCCCGACAGGGCCCAGTAGAGCCCGATAGAGCCCGACAGAGCCCGACAGAGCCCGACAGGGCCCGACAGAGCCCGACAGAGCCCGACAGGGCCCGACAGGGCCCGACAGAGCCCGACAGGGCCCGATAGAGCCCGACAGGGCCCGACAGAGCCCGACAGACCCCGACAGGGCACGACAGAGCCCGACAGAGCCCGACAGAGCCCGACAGAGCCCGACAGGGCCCAGTAGAGCCCGACAGAGCCCAGTAGAGCCCAGTGGAGCCCGACAGAGCCCGACAGAGCCCGACAGAGCTCGACAGGGCCCGACAGGGCCCAGTAGAGCCCGACAGAGCCCGACAGGGCCCGACAGAGCCCGACAGAGCCCGACAGGGCCCGACAGAGCCCGACAGAGCCCAGTAGAACCTGACAGAGCCCGACAGAGCCCGACAGAGCCCGACAGAGCCCGACAGAGCCCGACAGAGCCCGACAGGGCCCAGTAGAGCCCGACAGAGCCCGACAGAGCCCGACAGAGCCCAGTAGAGCCCGACAGAGCCCGACAGAGCCCGACAGGGCCCGACAGAGCCCGACAGGGCCCCACAGAGCCCGAAAGAGTCCGACAAAGCCCAGTAGAGCCCGACAGAGCCCGACAGAGCCCGACAGAGCCCGACAGAGCCCGACAGAGCCCGACAGAGCCCAGTAGAGCCCGACAGAGCCCGACAGAGCCCGACAGGGCCCGACAGGGCCCGACAGAGCCCGACAGAGCCCGACAGAGCCCGACAGGGCCCAGTAGAGCCCGACAGAGCCCGACAGAGCCCGACAGAGCCCGACAGAGCCCAGTAGAGCCCGACAGAGCCCGACAGAGCCCGACAGGGCCCGACAGGGCCCGACAGAGCCCGAGAGAGCCCGACAGGGCCCGACAGAGCCCAGTAGAGCCCGACAAAGCCCGACAGAGCCCGACAGAGCCCGACAGGGCCCGACAGGGCCCGACAGGGCCCAGTAGAGCCCGACAGAGCCCGACAGAGCCCGACAGAGCCCGACAGAGCCCGACAGGGCCCGACAGAGCCCGACAGGGCCCGACAGAGCCCAGTAGAGCCCGACAGAGCCCGACAGAGCCCGACAGAGCCCGACAGGGCCCGACAGGGCCCGACAGGGCCCAGTAGAGCCCGACAGGGCCCAGTAGAGCCCGACAGAGCCCGACAGAGCCCGACAGAGCCCGACAGGGCCCGACAGGGCCCGACAGGGCCCGACAGAGCCCGACAGGGTACGACAGAGCCTGACAGGGCCCGACAGGGCCCAGTAGAGCCCGACAGAGCCCGACAGAGCCCGACAGAGCCCGACAGGGCCCAGTAGAGCCCGACAGAGCCCGACAGAGCCCGACAGAGCCCAGTAGAGCCCAGTAGAGCCCGACAGAGCCCGACACAGCCCGACACAGCCCGACAGAGCCCGACAGGGCCCGACAGAGCCCGACAGGGCCCGACAGAGCCCGACAGAGCCCGACAGAGCCCGACAGAGCCCGACAGGGCCCGACAGGGCCCGACAGAGCCCGACAGGGCCCAGTAGAGCCCGACAGAGCCCGACAGAGCCCGACAGAACCCGACAGGGCCCAGTAGAGCCCGACAGAGCCCGACAGAGCCCGACAGAGCCCGACAGGGCCCGACAGAGCCCGACAGAGCCCGACAGAGCCCAGTAGAGCCCGACAGAGCCCGACAGAGCCCGACAGGGCCCGACAGGGCCCGACAGAGCCCGACAGAGCCCGACAGGGCCCGACAGGGCCCGACAGGGCCCAGTAGAGCCCGACAGAGCCCGACAGAGCCCGACAGAGCCCGACAGGGCCCGACAGGGCCCGACAGGGCCCAGTAGAGCCCGACAGAGCCCGACAGAGCCCGACAGGGCCCGACAGGGCCCGACAGAGCCCGACAGAGCCCGACAGGGCCCGACAGGGCCCGACAGAGCCCGACAGAGCCCGACAGAGCCCGACAGAGCCCGACAGGGCCCGACAGAGCCCGACAGGGCCCGACAGGGCCCGACAGGGCCCAGTAGAGCCCGACAGAGCCCGATAGAGCCCGACAGGGCCCGACAGAGCCCGACAGGGCCCAGTAGAGCCCGACAGAGCCCGACAGAGCCCATTAGAGCCCAGTAGAGCCCGACAGAGCCCGACAGAGCCCGACAGAGCCCGACAGGGCCCGACAGGGCCCGACAGAGCCCGACAGAGCCCGACAGGGCCCGACAGGGCCCAGTAGAGCCCGAAAGAGCCCGACAGAGCCCAGTAGAGCCCAGTAGAGCCCGACAGGGCCCGACAGAGCCCATTAGAGCCCGACAGAGCCCGACAGAGCCTGACAGAGCCCGACAGGGCCCGACAGGGCCCGACAGAGTCCGTCAGAGCCCGACAGGGCCCAGTAGAGCCCGACAGAGCCCGACAGAGCCCGACAGGGCCCGACAGGGCCCGACAGGGCCCAGTAGAGCCCGACAGAGCCCGACAGAGCCCGACAGAGCCCGACAGAGCCCGACAGGGCCCGACAGAGCCCGACAGAGCCCGACAGGGCCCGACAGGGCCCGACAGAGCCCGACAGGGCCCGACAGGGCCCGACAGAGCCCGACAGGGCCCGATAGAGCCCGACAGGGCCCGACAGAGCCCGACAGGGCCCGACAGGGCACGACAGAGCCCGACAGAGCCCGACAGGGCCCGACAGAGCCCGACAGAGCCCGACAGGGCCCAGTAGAGCCCGACAGAGCCCAGTAGAGCCCAGTAGAGCCCGACAGAGCCCGACAGAGCCCGACAGAGCCCGACAGGGCCCGACAGGGCCCGACAGGGCCCAGTAGAGCCCGACAGAGCCCGACAGGGCCCGACAGAGCCCGACAGAGCCCGACAGGGCCCGACAGAGCCCGACAGAGCCCGACAGGGCCCAGTAGAGCCCGACAGAGCCCGACAGAGCCCGACAGAGCCCGACAGGGCCCGACAGAGCCCGACAGAGCCCGACAGGGCCCAACAGTACCCGACAGAGCCCGACAGGGCCCGACAGAGCCCGACAGAGCCCGACAGGGCCCGACAGGTCCCAGTAGAGCCCGACAGAGCCCGACAGAGCCCGACAGAGCCCGACAGAGCCCAGTAGAGCCCGACAGAGCCCGACAGAGCCCGACAGAGCCCGACAGGGCCCGACAGGACCCGACAGAGCCCGACAGGGCCCAGTAGAGCCCGACAGAGCCCGACAGAGCCCGACAGAGCCCGACAGAGCCCAGTAGAGCCCGACAGAGCCCGACAGAGCCCGACAGGGCCCGACAGGGCCCGACAGAGCCCGACAGAGCCCGACAGGGCCCGACAGAGCCCGACAGGGCCCGACAGGGCCCGACAGAGCCCAGTAGAGCCCGACAGAGCCCGACAGAGCCCGACAGAGCCCGACAGGGCCCGACAGGGCCCAGTAGAGCCCGACAGAGCCCGACAGAGCCCGACAGGGCCCGACAGAGACCGAGAGGGCCCGACAGGGCCCGACAGGGCCCGACAGAGCCCAGTAGAGCCCGACAGAGCCCGACAGAGCCCGACAGAGCCCGACAGGGCCCGACAGGGCCCGACAGGGCCCAGTAGAGCCCGACAGAGCCCGACAGAGCCCGACAGAGCCCGACAGGGCCCGACAGAGCCCGACAGAGCCCGACAGGGCCCGACAGGGCCCGACAGAGCCCGACAGGGCCCGACAGGGCCCGACAGGGTACGACAGGGTACGACAGGGCCCAGTAGAGCCCGACAGAGCCCGACAGAGCCCGACAGAGCCCGACAGGGCCCGACAGGGCCCAGTAGAGCCCGACAGAGCCCGACAGAGCCCGACAGAGCCCAGTAGAGACCAGTAGAGCCCGACAGAGCCCGACACAGCCCGACAGAGCCCGACAGAGCCCGACAGGGCCCGACAGAGCCCGACAGGGCCCGACAGGGCCCGACAGAGCCCGACAGAGCCCGACAGAGCCCGACAGGGCCCGACAGGGTACGACAGAGCCCGACAGGGCCCAGTAGAGCCCGACAGAGCCCGACAGAGCCCGACAGAGCCCGACAGGGCCCGACAGGGCCCAGTAGAGCCCGACAGAGCCCGAAAGGGCCCGACAGAGCCCGACAGAGCCCGACAGAGCCCGACAGCGCCCGACAGGGCCCAGTAGAGCCCGACAGAGCCCGACAGAGCCCGACAGAGCCCGACAGGGCCCGACAGGGCCCGACAGGGCCCAGTAGAGCCCGACAGAGCCCAACAGGGCCCGACAGAGCCCGACAGAGCCCGACAGAGCCCGACAGGGCCCAGTAGAGCGCGACAGAGCCCGACAGAGCCCGACAGAGCCCGACAGGGCCCGACAGGGCCCGACAGGGCCCGACAGAGCCCGACAGAGCCCGACAGGGCCCGACAGGGCCCGACAGAGCCCGACAGAGCCCGACAAAGCCCGACAGGGCCCGACAGAGCCCAGTAGAGCCCGCCAGAGCGCGACAGAGCCCGACAGAGCCCGACAGGGCCCGACAGGGCCCGACAGGGCCCAGTAGAGCCCGACAGAGCCCGACAGAGCTCGACAGAGCCCGACAGGGCCCGACAGAGACCGAGAGGGCCCGACAGGGCCCGACAGGGCCCGACAGAGCCCAGTAGAGCCCGACAGAGCCCGACAGAGCCCGACAGGGCCCGACAGGGCCCGACAGGGCCCAGTAGAGCCCGACAGAGCCCGACAGAGCCCGACAGAGCCCGACAGAGCCCGACAGAGCCCGACAGGGCCCGACAGGGCCCGACAGGGCCCGACAGAGCCCGACAGGGCCCGACAGAGCCCGACAGGGCCCGACAGGGTACGACAGAGCCCGACAGGGCCCGACAGGGCCCAGTAGAGCCCGACAGAGCCCGACAGGGCCCGACAGGGCCCAGTAGAGCCCGACAGAGCCCGACAGAGCCCGACAGAGCCCAGTAGAGCCCAGTAGAGCCCGACAGAGCCCGACACAGCCCGACAGAGCCCGACAGAGCCCGACAGGGCCCGACAGGGCCCGACAGAGCCCGACAGAGCCCGACAGGGCCCGACAGGGCCCGACAGAGCCCGACAGAGCCCGACAGAGACCGACAGAGCCCGACAGAACCCGACAGGGCCCAGTAGAGCCCGACAGAGCCCGACAGGGCCCGACAGAGCCCGACAGAGCCCGACAGAGCCCGACAGCGCCCGACAGGGCCCAGAAGAGCCCGACAGAGCCCGACAGAGCCCGACAGAGCCCGACAGGGCCCGACAGGGCCCGACAGAGCCCGACAGGGCCCGACAGGGCCCGACAGGGCCCAGTAGAGCCCGACAGAGCCCGACAGGGCCCGACAGAGCCCGACAGAGCCCGACAGAGCCCGACAGGGCCCAGTAGAGCCCGATAGAGCCCGACAGAGCCCGACAGAGCCCGACAGGGCCCGACAGAGCCCGACAGAGCCCGACAGGGCCCGACAGGGCCCGACAGAGCCCGACAGGGCCCGATAGAGCCCGACAGGGCCCGACAGAGCCCGACAGACCCCGACAGGGCACGACAGAGCCCGACAGAGCCCGACAGAGCCCGACAGAGCCCGACAGGGCCCAGTAGAGCCCGACAGAGCCCAGTAGAGCCCAGTGGAGCCCGACAGAGCCCGACAGAGCCCGACAGAGCTCGACAGGGCCCGACAGGGCCCAGTAGAGCCCGACAGAGCCCGACAGGGCCCGACAGAGCCCGACAGAGCCCGACAGGGCCCGACAGAGCCCGACAGAGCCCAGTAGAGCCCGACAGAGCCCGACAGAGCCCGACAGAGCCCGACAGAGCCCGACAGAGCCCGACAGGGCCCAGTAGAGCCCGACAGAGCCCGACAGAGCCCGACAGAGCCCGACAGAGCCCGACAGAGCCCGACAGAGCCCGACAGGGCCCGACAGGGCCCGACAGGGCCCAGTAGAGCCCGACAGAGCCCGACAGAGCCCGACAGAGCCCGACAGGGCCCGACAGGGCCCGACAGGGCCCAGTAGAGCCCGACAGAGCCCGACAGAGCCCGACAGGGCCCGACAGGGCCCGACAGAGCCCGACAGAGCTCGACAGGGCCCGACAGGGCCCGACAGAGCCCGACAGAGCCCGACAGAGCCCGACAGAGCCCGACAGGGCCCGACAGAGCCCGACAGGGCCCGACAGGGCCCGACAGGGCCCAGTAGAGCCCGACAGAGCCCGACAGAGCCCGACAGGGCCCGACAGAGCCCGACAGGGCCCAGTAGAGCCCGACAGAGCCCGACAGAGCCCATTAGAGCCCAGTAGAGCCCGACAGAGCCCGACAGAGCCCGACAGAGCCCGACAGGGCCCGACAGGGCCCGACAGAGCCCGACAGAGCCCGACAGGGCCCGACAGGGCCCAGTAGAGCCCGAAAGAGCCCGACAGAGCCCAGTAGAGCCCAGTAGAGCCCGACAGGGCCCGACAGGGCCCATTAGAGCCCGACAGAGCCCGACAGAGCCTGACAGAGCCCGACAGGGCCCGACAGGGCCCGACAGAGTCCGTCAGAGCCCGACAGGGCCCAGTAGAGCCCGACAGAGCCCGACAGAGCCCGACAGGGCCCGACAGGGCCCGACAGGGCCCAGTAGAGCCCGACAGAGCCCGACAGAGCCCGACAGAGCCCGACAGGGCCCGACAGAGCCCGACAGAGCCCGACAGGGCCCGACAGGGCCCGACAGAGCCCGACAGGGCCCGACAGGGCCCGACAGAGCCCGACAGGGCCCGATAGAGCCCGACAGGGCCCGACAGAGCCCGACAGGGCCCGACAGGACACGACAGAGCCCGACAGAGCCCGACAGGGCCCGACAGAGCCCGACAGAGCCCGACAGGGCCCAGTAGAGCCCGACAGAGCCCAGTAGAGCCCAGTAGAGCCCGACAGAGCCCGACAGAGCCCGACAGAGCCCGACAGGGCCCGACAGGGCCCGACAGGGCCCAGTAGAGCCCGACAGAGCCCGACAGGGCCCGACAGAGCCCGACAGAGCCCGACAGGGCCCGACAGAGCCCGACAGAGCCCGACAGGGCCCAGTAGAGCCCGACAGAGCCCGACAGAGCCCGACAGAGCCCGACAGGGCCCGACAGAGCCCGACAGAGCCCGACAGGGCCCAACAGTACCCGACAGAGCCCGACAGGGCCCGACAGAGCCCGACAGAGCCCGACAGGGCCCGACAGGTCCCAGTAGAGCCCGACAGAGCCCGACAGAGCCCGACAGAGCCCGACAGAGCCCAGTAGAGCCCGACAGAGCCCGACAGAGCCCGACAGAGCCCGACAGGGCCCGACAGGACCCGACAGAGCCCGACAGGGCCCAGTAGAGCCCGACAGAGCCCGACAGAGCCCGACAGAGCCCGACAGAGCCCAGTAGAGCCCGACAGAGCCCGACAGAGCCCGACAGGGCCCGACAGGGCCCGACAGAGCCCGACAGAGCCCGACAGGGCCCGACAGAGCCCGACAGGGCCCGACAGGGCCCGACAGAGCCCAGTAGAGCCCGACAGAGCCCGACAGAGCCCGACAGAGCCCGACAGGGCCCGACAGGGCCCAGTAGAGCCCGACAGAGCCCGACAGAGCCCGACAGGGCCCGACAGAGACCGAGAGGGCCCGACAGGGCCCGACAGGGCCCGACAGAGCCCAGTAGAGCCCGACAGAGCCCGACAGAGCCCGACAGAGCCCGACAGGGCCCGACAGGGCCCGACAGGGCCCAGTAGAGCCCGACAGAGCCCGACAGAGCCCGACAGAGCCCGACAGGGCCCGACAGAGCCCGACAGAGCCCGACAGGGCCCGACAGGGCCCGACAGAGCCCGACAGGGCCCGACAGGGCCCGACAGGGTACGACAGGGTACGACAGGGCCCAGTAGAGCCCGACAGAGCCCGACAGAGCCCGACAGAGCCCGACAGAGCCCGACAGGGCCCGACAGGGCCCAGTAGAGCCCGACAGAGCCCGACAGAGCCCGACAGAGCCCAGTAGAGACCAGTAGAGCCCGACAGAGCCCGACACAGCCCGACAGAGCCCGACAGAGCCCGACAGGGCCCGACAGAGCCCGACAGGGCCCGACAGGGCCCGACAGAGCCCGACAGAGCCCGACAGAGCCCGACAGGGCCCGACAGGGTACGACAGAGCCCGACAGGGCCCAGTAGAGCCCGACAGAGCCCGACAGAGCCCGACAGAGCCCGACAGGGCCCGACAGGGCCCAGTAGAGCCCGACAGAGCCCGAAAGGGCCCGACAGAGCCCGACAGAGCCCGACAGAGCCCGACAGCGCCCGACAGGGCCCAGTAGAGCCCGACAGAGCCCGACAGAGCCCGACAGAGCCCGACAGGGCCCGACAGGGCCCGACAGGGCCCAGTAGAGCCCGACAGAGCCCAACAGGGCCCGACAGAGCCCGACAGAGCCCGACAGAGCCCGACAGGGCCCAGTAGAGCGCGACAGAGCCCGACAGAGCCCGACAGAGCCCGACAGGGCCCGACAGGGCCCGACAGGGCCCGACAGAGCCCGACAGAGCCCGACAGGGCCCGACAGGGCCCGACAGAGCCCGACAGGGCCCGACAGAGCCCGACAGGGCCCAGTAGAGCCCGACAGAGCCCGACAGAGCCCGACAGAGCCCGACAGAGCCCAGTAGAGCCCGACAGAGCCCGACAGAGCCCGACAGGGCCCGACAGGGCCCGACAGAGCCCGACAGAGCCCGACAGGGCCCAGTAGAGCCTGACAGAGCCCGACAGAGCCCGACAGAGCCCGACAGAGCCCAGTAGAGCCCGACAGAGCCCGACAGAGCCCGACAGGGCCCGACAGGGCCCGACAGAGCCCGACAGAGCCCAGTAGAGCCCGACAGAGCCCGACAGGGCCCGACAGGGCCCGACAGGGCCCGACAGAGCCCGACAGAGCCCGACAGGGCCCGACAGGGCCCGACAGAGCCCGACAGGGCCCGACAGAGCCCGACAGGGCCCAGTAGAGCCCGACAGAGCCCGACAGAGCCCGACAGAGCCCGACAGAGCCCAGTAGAGCCCGACAGAGCCCGACAGAGCCCGACAGGGCCCGACAGGGCCCGACAGAGCCCGACAGAGCCCGACAGGGCCCAGTAGAGCCTGACAGAGCCCGACAGAGCCCGACAGAGCCCGACAGAGCCCAGTAGAGCCCGACAGAGCCCGACAGAGCCGGACAGGGCCCGACAGGGCCCGACAGAGCCCGACAGAGCCCAGTAGAGCCCGACAGAGCCCGACAGAGCCCGACAGAGCCCGACAGAGCCCGACAGGGCCCGACAGGGCCCAGTAGAGCCCGACAGAGCCCGACAGGGCCCGACAGGGCCCGACAGAGCCCGACAGAGCCCGACAGAGCCCGACAGGGCCCGACAGAGCCCGACAGGGCCCGACAGGGCACGACAGAGCCCGACAGGGCCCGACAGGGCCCAGTAGAGCCCGACAGAGCCCGACAGAGCCCGACAGAGCCCGACAGGGCCCGACAGGGCCCAGTAGAGCCCGACAGAGCCCGACAGGGCCCGACAGAGCCCAGTAGAGCCCAGTAGAGCCCGACAGAGCCCGACACAGCCCGACAGAGCCCGACAGGGCCCGACAGAGCCCGACAGAGCCCGACAGGGCCCAGTAGAGCCCGACAGAGCCCGACAGAGCCCGACAGAGCCCGACAGGGACCGACAGAGCCCGACAGAGCCCGACAGGGCCCGACAGGGCCCGACAGAGCCCGACAGGGCCCGACAGGGCCCGACAGAGCCCGACAGAGCCCGACAGGGCCCAGTAGAGCCCAGTAGAACCCGACAGAGCCCAGCAGAGCCCGACAGGGCCCGACAGAGCCCGACAGAGCCCGACAGGGCCCGACAGAGCCCGACAGAGCCCGACAGAGCCCGACAGGGCCCAGTAGAGCCCGACAGAGCCCGACAAAGCCCGACAGAGCCCGACAGAGCCCAGTAGAGCCCGACAGAGCCCGACAGAGCCCGACAGAGCCCGACAGAGCCCGACAGAGCCCGACAGGGCCCGACAGAGCCCGACAGAGCCCAGTAGAGCCCGACAGAGCCCGTCAGGGCCCGACAGGGCCCGACAGGGCCCAGAAGAGCCCGACAGAGCCCGACAGAACCCAGTAGAGCCCAGTAGAGCCCGACAGAGCCCGACAGAGCCCGACAGAGCCCGACAGGGCCCGACAGGGCCCGACAGAGCCCGACAGGGCCCGACAGGGCCCGACAGGGCCCGACAGAGCCCGACAGGGCCCGACAGGGCCCAGTAGAGCCCGACAGAGCCCGACAGAGCCCGACAGGGCCCGACAGGGCCCGACAGGGCCCAGTAGAGCCCGACAGAGCCCGACAGAGCCCGTCAGAACCCGACAGAGCCCGACAGAGCCCAGCAGAGCCCGACAGAGCCCATCAGGGCCCGACAGGGCCCAGTAGAGCCCGACAGAGCCCGACAAAGCCCGACAGAGCCCGACAGAGCCCTGTAGAGCCCGACAGAGCCCGACAGGGCCCGACAGAGCCCGACAGAGCCCGACAGAGCCCAGTAGAGCCCGACAGAGCCCGTCAGGGCCCGGCAGGGCCCAGTAGAGCCCGACAGAGCCCGACAGAGCCCAGTAGAGCCCGACAGGGCCCAGTAGAGCCCGACAGAGCCCGACAGGGCCCGACAGAGCCCGACAGAGCCCGACAGGGCCCGACAGGGCCCGACAGAGCCCGACAGAGCCCGACAGGGCCCAGTAGAGCCCGACAGAGCCCGACAGAGCCCGACAGGGCCCGACAGAGCCCGACAGAGCCCGACAGGGCCCGACAGGGCCCGACAGAGCCCGACAGGGCCCGACAGAGCCCGACAGGGCCCGACAGAGCCCGACAGGGCCCCACAGAGCCCGAAAGAGCCCGACAGGGCCCAGTAGAGCCCGACAGAGCCCGACAGAGCCCGACAGAGCCCGACAGAGCCCGACAGAGCCCAGTAGAGCCCGACAGAGCCCGACAGAGCCCGACAGAGCCCGACAGGGCCCGACAGGGCCCGACAGAGCCCGACAGGGCCCAGTAGAGCCCGACAGAGCCCGACAGAGCCCGACAGAGCCCGACAGAGCCCAGTAGAGCCCGACAGAGCCCGACAGAGCCCGACAGGGCCCGACAGGGCCCGACAGAGCCCGACAGAGCCCGACAGGGCCCGACAGGGCCCGACAGAGCCCAGTAGAGCCCGACAGAGCCCGACAGGGCCCGACAGAGCCCGACAGAGCCCGACAGAGCCCAGTAGAGCCCGACAGAGCCCGACAGGGCCCGACAGGGCCCGACAGAGCCCGACAGAGCCCGACAGAGCCCGACAGGGCCCAGTAGAGCCCGACAGAGCCCGACAGAGCCCGACAGAGCCCAGTAGAGCCCGACAGAGCCCGACAGGGCCCGACAGGGCCCGACAGAGCCCGACAGAGCCCGACAGGGCCCGACAGGGCCCGACAGAGCCCGACAGGGCCCGACAGGGCCCGACAGAGCCCAGTAGAGCCCGACAGAGCCCGACAGAGCCCGACAGAGCCCGACAGGGCCCGACAGGGCCCAGTAGAGCCTGACAGAGCCCGACAGAGCCCGACAGAGCCCGACAGAGCCCAGTAGAGCCCGACAGAGCCCGACAGAGCCCGACAGGGCCCGACAGGGCCCGACAGAGCCCGACAGAGCCCGACAGGGCCCGACAGGGCCCAGTAGAGCCCGACAGAGCCCGACAGAGCCCGACAGAGCCCGACAGAGCCCGACAGGGCCCGACAGGGCCCGACAGAGCCCGACAGAGCCCGACAGGGCCCGACAGAGCCCGACAGGGCCCGACAGGGCACGACAGAGCCCGACAGGGCCCGACAGGGCCCAGTAGAGCCCGACAGAGCCCGACAGAGCCCGACAGAGCCCGACAGGGCCCGACAGGGCCCAGTAGAGCCCGACAGAGCCCGACAGAGCCCGACAGAGCCCAGTAGAGCCCAGTAGAGCCCGACAGAGCCCGACACAGCCCGACAGAGCCCGACAGGGCCCGACAGAGCCCGACAGAGCCCGACAGGGCCCAGTAGAGCCCGACAGAGCCCGACAGAGCCCGACAGAGCCCGACAGGGACCGACAGAGCCCGACAGAGCCCGACAGGGCCCGACAGGGCCCGACAGAGCCCGACAGGGCCCGACAGAGCCCGACAGAGCCCGACAGAGCCCGATAGAGCCCGACAGGGCCCAGTAGAGCCCAGTAGAACCCGACAGAGCCCAGTAGAGCCCGACAGGGCCCGACAGAGCCCGACAGAGCCCGACAGGGCCCGACAGAGCCCGACAGAGCCCGACAGAGCCCGACAGAGCCCGACAGGGCCCAGTAGAGCCCGACAGAGCCCGACAAAGCCCGACAGAGCCCGACAGAGCCCAGTAGAGCCCGACAGGGCCCAGAAGAGCCCGACAGAGCCCGACAGAGCCCAGTAGAGCCCAGTAGAGCCCGACAGAGCCCGACAGAGCCCGACAGAGCCCGACAGGGCCCGACAGAGCCCGACAGAGCCCGACAGGGCCCGACAGGGCCCGACAGGGCCCAGTAGAGCCCGACAGAGCCCGACAGAGCCCGACAGGGCCCGACAGGGCCCGACAGGGCCCAGTAGAGCCCGACAGAGCCCGACAGAGCCCGACAGAACCCGACAGAGCCCGACAGAGCCCAGCAGAGCCCGACAGAGCCCATCAGGGCCCGACAGGGCCCAGTAGAGCCCGACAGAGCCCGACAAAGCCCGACAGAGCCCGACAGAGCCCTGTAGAGCCCGACAGAGCCCGACAGGGCCCGACAGAGCCCGACAGAGCCCGACAGAGCCCAGTAGAGCCCGACAGAGCCCGTCAGGGCCCGGCAGGGCCCAGTAGAGCCCGACAGAGCCCGACAGAGCCCAGTAGAGCCCAGTAGAGCCCGACAGAGCCCGACAGAGCCCGACAGAGCCCGACAGGGCCCGACAGGGCCCGACAGAGCCCGACAGGGCCCGACAGGGCCCGACAGGGCCCGACAGGGCCCAGTAGAGACCGACAGAGCCCGACAGGGCCCGACAGAGCCCGACAGAGCCCGACAGGGCCCGACAGGGCCCGACAGAGCCCGACAGGGCCCAGTAGAGCCCGACAGAGCCCGACAGAGCCCGACAGGGCCCGACAGGGCCCGACAGGGCCCGACAGAGCCCGACAGGGCCCGACAGAGCCCGACAGAGCCCGACAGAGCCCAGTAGAGCCCGACAGAGCCCGACAGAGCCCAGTAGAGCCCGACAGAGCCCGACAGAGCCCGACAGAGCCCGACAGGGCCCGACAGGGCCCGACAGAGCCCGACAGAGCCCGACAGGGCCCGACAGAGCCCGACAGAGCCCGACAGGGCCCAGTAGAGCCCGACAGAGCCCGACAGAGCCCGACAGAGCCCGACAGAGCCCAGTAGAGCCCGACAGAGCCCGACAGAGCCCGACAGGGCCCGACAGAGCCCGACAGGGCCCGACAGGGCCCGACAGAGCCCGACAGGGCCCGACAGGGCCCGACAGAGCCTGACAGAGCCCGACAGAGCCCGAGAGGGCCCAGTAGAGCCCGACAGGGCCCGACAGGGCCCGACAGGGCCCGACAGGGCCCAGTAGAGCCCGACAGAGCCTGACAGAGCCCAGTAGAGCCCAGTAGAGCCCAACAGGGCCCGACAGGGCCCGACAGGGCCCATTAGAGCCCGACAGAGCCCGACAGAGCCCGACAGAGCCCGACAGGGCCCGACAGGGCCCGACAGAGCCCGACAGAGCCCGACAGGGCCCGACAGGGCCCGACAGAGCCCGACAGGGCCCGACAGAGCCCGACAGGGCCCGACAGAGCCCGACAGAGCCCGACAGAGCCCAGTAGAGCCCGACAGAGCCCGACAGAGCCCAACAGAGCCCGACAGAGCCCGACAGAGCCCGACAGAGCCCGACAGGGCCCGACAGGGCCCGACAGAGCCCGACAGGGCCCGACAGAGCCCGACAGGGCCCAGTAGAGCCCGACAGAGCCCGATAGAGCCCGACAGGGCCCAACAGGGCCCAGTAGAGCCCGACAGAGCCCGACAGAGCCCAGTAGAGCCCAGTAGAGCCCGACAGAGCCCGACAGAGCCCGACAGAGCCCGACAGGGCCCGACAGAGCCCGACAGAGCCCGACAGGGCCCGACAGGGCCCGACAGGGCCCAGTAGAGCCCGAAAGAGCCCGACAGAGCCCAGTAGAGCCCAGTAGAGCCCGACAGAGCCCGACAGGGCCCGACAGGTCCCATTAGAGCCCGACAGAGCCCGACAGAGCCTGACAGAGCCCGACAGGGCCCGACACGGCCCGACAGAGTCCGACAGAGCCCGACAGGGCCCAGTAGAGCCCGACAGAGCCCGACAGAGCCCGACAGGGCCCGACAGAGCCCGACAGGGCCCAGTAGAGCCCGATAGAGCCCGACAGAGCCCGACAGAGCCCGACAGGGCCCGACAGAGCCCGACAGAGCCCGACAGGGCCCGATAGAGCCCGACAGGGCCCGACAGGGCCCGACAGAGCCCGACAGGGCACGACAGAGCCCGACAGAGCCCGACAGAGCCCGACAGGGCCCGACAGGGCCCGACAGGGCCCAGTAGAGCCCGACAGAGCCCAGTAGAGCCCGACAGAGCCCAGTAGAGCCCGACAGAGCCCGACAGAGCCCGACAGGGCCCGACAGGGCCCGACAGGGCCCAGTAGAGCCCGACAGAGCCCGACAGGGCCCGACAGAGCCCGACAGAGCCCGACAGGGCCCGACAGGGCCCGACAGAGCCCGACAGGGCCCAGTAGAGCCCGACAGAGCCCGACAGAACCCGACAGAGCCCGACAGGGCCCGACAGAGCCCGACAGAGCCCGACAGGGCCCGACAGGGCCCGACAGAGCCCGACAGGTCCCGACAGAGCCCGACAGAGCCCGACAGAGCCCGACAGAGCCCGACAGAGCCCGACAGGGCCCCACAGATCCCGAAAGAGCCCGACAGGGCCCAGTAGAGCCCGACAGAGCCCGACAGAGCCCGACAGAGCCCGACAGAGCCCGACAGAGCCCAGTAGAGCCCGACAGAGCCCGACAGAGCCCGACAGGGCCCGACAGGGCCCGACAGGGCCCGACAGGGCCCAGTAGAGCCCGACAGAGCCCGACAGAGCCCGACAGAGCCCAGTAGAGCCCGACAGAGCCCGACAGAGCCCGACAGAGCCCGACAGGGCCCGACAGGGCCCGACAGGGCCCGACAGAGCCCGACAGGGCCCGACAGGGCCCAGTAGAGCCCGACAGAGCCCGACAGAGCCCGACAGAGCCCGACAGGGCCCTACAGGGCCCGACAGGGCCCAGTAGAGCCCGACAGAGCCCGACAGAGCCCGACAGAGCCCGACAGAGCCCGACAGAGACCGAGAGGGCCCGACAGGGCCCGACAGGGCCCGACAGAGCCCAGTAGAGCCCGACAGAGCCCGACAGAGCCCGACAGAGCCCGACAGGGCCCGACAGAGCCCGACAGAGCCCGACAGAGCCTGACAGAGCCCGACAGAGCCCGACAGAGCCCGACAGGGCCCGACAGAGCCCGACAGAGCCCGACAGAGCCCGACAGGGCCCGACAGGGCCCGACAGGGCCCGACAGGGTACGACAGAGCCCGACAGGGCCCGACAGGGCCCAGTAGAGCCCGACAGAGCCCGACAGAGCCCGACAGAGCCCGACAGGGCCCGACAGGGCCCAGTAGAGCCCGACAGAGCCCGACAGAGCCCGACAGAGCCCAGTAGAGCCCGACAGAGCCCGACAGGGCCCGACAGAGCCCGACAGAGCCCGACAGGGCCCGACAGGGCCCAGTAGAGCCCGACAGAGCCCGACAGAGCCCAGTAGAGCCCAGTAGAGCCCGACAGGGCCCGACAGGGCCCGACAGGGCCCATTAGAGCCCGACAGAGCCCGACAGAGCCTGACAGAGCCCGACAGGGCCCGACAGGGCCCGACAGAGCCCGACAGAGCCCGACAGGGCCCGACAGGGCCCGACAGAGCCCGACAGGGCCCGACAGGGCCCAGTAGAGCCCGACAGAGCCCGACAGAGCCCAGTAGAGCCCAGTAGAGCCCGACAGGGCCCGACAGGGCCCGACAGGGCCCATTAGAGCCCGACAGAGCCCGACAGAGCCTGACAGAGCCCGACAGGGCCCGACAGGGCCCGACAGGGCCCGACAGGGCCCGACAGAGCCCGACAGAGCCCGACAGGGCCCGACAGAGCCCGACAGAGCCCGACAGAGCCCGACAGGGCCCGACAGAGCCCGACAGAGCCCGACAGGGCCCGACAGAGCCCGACAGGGCCCAGCAGAGCCCGACAGAGCCCGACAGAGCCCAGTAGAGCTCGACAGAGCCCGACAGAGCCCGACAGAGCCCGACAGGGCCCGACAGAGCCCGACAGGGCCCGACAGGGCCCGACAGGGCCCGACAGAGCCCGACAGGGCCCGCCAGAGCCCGACAGGGCCCAGTAGAGCCCGACAGAGCCCGATAGAGCCCGACAGGGCCCAACAGGGCCCAGTAGAGCCCGACAGAGCCCGACAGAGCCCAGTAGAGCCCAGTAGAGCCCGACAGAGCCCGACAGAGCCCGACAGAGCCCGACAGGGCCCGACAGGGCCCGACAGGGCCCAGTAGAGCCCGAAAGAGCCCGACAGAGCCCAGTAGAGCCCAGTAGAGCCCGACAGGGCCCGACAGGGCCCATTAGAGCCCGACAGAGCCCGACAGAGCCTGACAGAGCCCGACACGGCCCGACAGAGTCCGACAGAGCCCGACAGGGCCCAGTAGAGCCCGACAGAGCCCGACAGAGCCCGACAGGGCCCGACAGGGCCCGACAGGGCCCAGTAGAGCCCGATAGAGCCCGACAGAGCCCGACAGAGCCCGACAGGGCCCGACAGAGCCCGACAGAGCCCGACAGGGCCCGACAGGACCCGACAGAGCCCGACAGGGCCCGATAGAGCCCGACAGGGCCCGACAGAGCCCGACAGAGCCCGACAGGGCACGACAGAGCCCGACAGAGCCCGACAGGGCCCCACAGAGCCCGAAAGAGCCCGACAGGGCCCAGTAGAGCCCGACAGAGCCCGACAGAGCCCGACAGAGCCCGACAGGGCCCCACAGAGCCCGAAAGAGCCCGACAGGGCCCAGTAGAGCCCGACAGAGCCCGACAGAGCCCGACAGAGCCCGACAGAGCCCGACAGAGCCCAGTAGAGCCCGACAGAGCCCGACAGAGCCCGACAGGGCCCGACAGGGCCCGACAGGGCCCGACAGAGCCCGACAGAGCCCGACAGGGCCCAGTAGAGCCCGACAGAGCCCGACAGAGCCCGACAGAGCCCAGTAGAGCCCGACAGAGCCCGACAGAGCCCGACAGAGCCCGACAGGGCCCGACAGGGCCCGACAGGGCCCGACAGAGCCCGACAGGGACCGACAGGGCCCAGTAGAGCCCGACAGAGCCCGACAGAGCCCGACAGAGCCCGACAGGGCCCTACAGGGCCCGACAGGGCCCAGTAGAGCCCGACAGAGCCCGACAGAGCCCGACAGAGCCCGACAGAGCCCGACAGAGCCCGACAGAGCCCGACAGAGACCGAGAGGGCCCGACAGGGCCCGACAGGGCCCGACAGAGCCCAGTAGAGCCCGACAGAGCCCGACAGAGCCCGACAGAGCCCGACAGGGCCCGACAGAGCCCGACAGGGCCCAGTAGAGCCTGACAGAGCCCGACAGAGCCCGACAGAGCCCGACAGGGCCCGACAGAGCCCGACAGAGCCCGACAGAGCCCGACAGGGCCCGACAGGGCCCGACAGGGCCCGACAGGGTACGACAGAGCCCGACAGGGCCCGACAGGGCCCAGTAGAGCCCGACAGAGCCCGACAGAGCCCGACAGAGCCCGACAGGGCCCGACAGGGCCCAGTAGAGCCCGACAGAGCCCGACAGAGCCCGACAGAGCCCAGTAGAGCCCGACAGAGCCCGACAGGGCCCGACAGAGCCCGACAGAGCCCGACAGGGCCCGACAGGGCCCGACAGGGCCCAGTAGAGCCCGACAGAGCCCGACAGAGCCCAGTAGAGCCCAGTAGAGCCCGACAGGGCCCGACAGGGCCCGACAGGGCCCATTAGAGCCCGACAGAGCCCGACAGAGCCTGACAGAGCCCGACAGGGCCCGACAGGGCCCGACAGAGCCCGACAGAGCCCGACAGGGCCCGACAGGGCCCGACAGGGCCCGACAGAGCCCGACAGGGCCCGACAGGGCCCGACAGGGCCCGACAGGGCCCAGTAGAGCCCGACAGAGCCCGACAGAGCCCAGTAGAGCCCAGTAGAGCCCGACAGGGCCCGACAGGGCCCGACAGGGCCCATTAGAGCCCGACAGAGCCCGACAGAGCCTGACAGAGCCCGACAGGGCCCGACAGGGCCCGACAGGGCCCGACAGGGCCCGACAGAGCCCGACAGAGCCCGACAGGGCCCGACAGAGCCCGACAGAGCCCGACAGAGCCCGACAGGGCCCGACAGAGCCCGACAGAGCCCGACAGGGCCCAGCAGAGCCCGACAGAGCCCGACAGAGCCCGACAGAGCCCGACAGGGCCCGACAGAGCCCGACAGGGCCCGACAGGGCCCGACAGGGCCCGACAGAGCCCGACAGGGCCCGCCAGAGCCCGACAGGGCCCAGTAGAGCCCGACAGAGCCCGATAGAGCCCGACAGGGCCCAACAGGGCCCAGTAGAGCCCGACAGAGCCCGACAGAGCCCAGTAGAGCCCAGTAGAGCCCGACAGAGCCCGACAGAGCCCGACAGAGCCCGACAGAGCCCGACAGGGCCCGACAGGGCCCAGTAGAGCCCGAAAGAGCCCGACAGAGCCCAGTAGAGCCCAGTAGAGCCCGACAGGGCCCGACAGGGCCCATTAGAGCCCGACAGAGCCCGACAGAGCCTGACAGAGCCCGACACGGCCCGACAGAGTCCGACAGAGCCCGACAGGGCCCAGTAGAGCCCGACAGAGCCCGACAGAGCCCGACAGGGCCCGACAGGGCCCGACAGGGCCCAGTAGAGCCCGATAGAGCCCGACAGAGCCCGACAGAGCCCGACAGGGCCCGACAGAGCCCGACAGAGCCCGACAGGGCCCGACAGGACCCGACAGAGCCCGACAGGGCCCGATAGAGCCCGACAGGGCCCGACAGAGCCCGACAGAGCCCGACAGGGCACGACAGAGCCCGACAGAGCCCGACAGGGCCCCACAGAGCCCGAAAGAGCCCGACAGGGCCCAGTAGAGCCCGACAGAGCCCGACAGAGCCCGACAGGGCCCAGTAGAGCCCGACAGAGCCCGACAGAGCCCGACAGAGACCAGTAGAGCCCGACAGAGCCCGACAGAGCCCGACAGGGCCCGACAGAGCCCGACAGAGCCCGACAGGGCCCGACAGGGCCCGACAGAGCCCGACAGGGCCCGACAGAGCCCGACAGGGCCCGACAGAGCCCGACAGAGCCCGACAGGGCCCGACAGGGCCCGACAGAGCCCGACAGGTCCCGACAGAGCCCGACAGAGCCCGACAGAGCCCGACAGAGCCCGACAGAGCCCGACAGGGCCCCACAGAGCCCGAAAGAGCCCGACAGGGCCCAGTAGAGCCCGACAGAGCCCGACAGAGCCCGACAGAGCCCGACAGAGCCCGACAGAGCCCGACAGGGCCCGACAGAGCCCGACAGGGCCCAGTAGAGCCCGACAGAGCCCGACAGAGCCCGACAGAGCCCAGTAGAGCCCGACAGAGCCCGACAGAGCCCGACAGAGCCCGACAGGGCCCGACAGGGCCAGACAGAGCCCGACAGGGCCCAGTAGAGCCCGACAGAGCCCGACAGAGCCCGACAGAGCCCGACAGGGCCCTACAGGGCCCGACAGGGCCCAGTAGAGCCCGACAGAGCCCGACAGAGCCCGACAGAGCCCGACAGAGCGCGACAGGGCCCGACAGAGACCGAGAGGGCCCGACAGGGCCCGACAGGGCCCGACAGGGCCCGACAGGGTACGACAGAGCCCGACAGGGCCCGACAGGGCCCAGTAGAGCCCGACAGAGCCCGACAGAGCCCGACAGGGCCCGACAGGGCCCAGTAGAGCCCGACAGAGCCCGACAGAGCCCAGTAGAGCCCGACAGGGCCCGACAGAGCCCGACAGAGCCCGACAGGGCCCGACAGGGCCCGACAGGGCCCAGTAGAGCCCGACAGAGCCCGACAGAGCCCAGTAGAGCCCAGTAGAGCCCGACAGGGCCCGACAGGGCCCGACAGGGCCCATTAGAGCCCGACAGAGCCCGACAGAGCCTGACAGAGCCCGACAGGGCCCGACAGGGCCCGACAGAGCCCGACAGGGCCCGACAGGGCCCGACAGGGCCCGACAGGGCCCGACAGAGCCCGACAGGGCCCGACAGGGCCCGACAGGGCCCAGTAGAGCCCGACAGAGCCCGACAGAGCCCAGTAGAGCCCAGTAGAGCCCGACAGGGCCCGACAGGCCCGACAGGGCCCATTAGAGCCCGACAGAGCCCGACAGAGCCTGACAGAGCCCGACAGGGCCCGACAGAGCCCGACAGAGCCCGACAGGGCCCGACAGAGCCCGACAGAGCCCGACAGGGCCCGACAGAGCCCGACAGAGCCCGACAGGGCCCGACAGAGCCTGACAGGGCCCAGCAGAGCCCGACAGAGCCCGACAGAGCCCGACAGAGCCCGACAGAGCCCAGTAGAGCTCGACAGAGCCCGACAGAGCCCGACAGAGCCCGACAGGGCCCGACAGAGCCCGACAGGGCCCGACAGGGCCCGACAGAGCCCGACAGGGCCCAGTAGAGCCCGACAGAGCCCGATAGAGCCCGACAGGGCCCAACAGGGCCCAGTAGAGCCCGACAGAGCCCGACAGAGCCCAGTAGAGCCCAGTAGAGCCCGACAGAGCCCGACAGAGCCCGACAGAGCCCGACAGGGCCCGACAGGGCCCGACAGAGCCCGACAGGGCCCGACAGGGCCCGACAGGGCCCAGTAGAGCCCGAAAGAGCCCGACAGAGCCCAGTAGAGCCCAGTAGAGCCCGACAGGGCCCGACAGGGCCCATTAGAGCCCGACAGAGCCCGACAGAGCCTGACAGAGCCCGACACGGCCCGACAGAGTCCGACAGAGCCCGACAGGGCCCAGTAGAGCCCGACAGAGCCCGACAGGGCCCGACAGGGCCCGACAGGGCCCGACAGAGCCCGACAGGGCCCAGTAGAGCCCGATAGAGCCCGACAGAGCCCGACAGAGCCCGACAGGGCCCGACAGAGCCCGACAGGGCCCGACAGGGCCCGACAGAGCCCGACAGGGCCCGATAGAGCCCGACAGGGCCCGACAGAGCCCGACAGAGCCCGACAGGGCACGACAGAGCCCGACAGAGCCCGACAGGGCCCGACAGAGCCCGACAGAGCCCGACAGAGCCCGACAGGGCCCAGTAGAGCCCGACAGAGCCCAGTAGAGCCCAGTAGAGCCCGACAGAGCCCGACAGAGCCCGACAGAGCCCGACAGAGCCCGACAGGGCCCGACAGGGCCCAGTAGAGCCCGACAGAGCCCGACAGGGCCCGACAGGGCCCGACAGAGCCCGACAGGGCCCGACAGGGCCCGACAGAGCCCGACAGAGCCCAGTAGAGCCCGACAGAGCCCGACAGAGCCCGACAGAGCCCGACAGAGCCCAGTAGAGCCCAGTAGAGCCCGACAGAGCCCGACAGAGCCCGACAGGGCCCGACAGGGCCCGACAGGGCCCGACAGAGCCCGACAGGTCCCGACAGAGCCCGACAGAGCCCGACAAAGCCCGACAGAGCCCGACAGGGCCCCACAGAGCCCGAAAGAGCCCGACAGGGCCCAGTAGAGCCCGACAGAGCCCGACAGAGCCCGACAGAGCCCAGTAGAGCCCGACAGAGCCCGACAGAGCCCGACAGAGCCCGACAGGGCCCGACAGGGCCCGACAGAGCCCGACAGGGCCCAGTAGAGCCCGACAGAGCCCGACAGAGCCCGACAGAGCCCGACAGAGCCCAGTAGAGCCCGACAGAGCCCGACAGAGCCCGACAGGGCCCGACAGGGCCCGACAGGGCCCGACAGAGCCCAGTAGAGCCCGACAGAGCCCGACAGAGCCCGACAGAGCCCAACAGGGCCCGACAGGGCCCGACAGGGCCCAGTAGAGCCCGACAGAGCCCGACAGAGCCCGACAGAGCCCGACAGGGCCCGACAGAGACCGAGAGGGCCCGACAGGGCCCGACAGGGCCCGACAGAGCCCAGTAGAGCCCGACAGAGCCCGACAGAGCCCGACAGAGCCCGACAGAGCCCGACAGGGCCCGACAGGGCCCGACAGGGCCCAGTAGAGCCTGAGAGAGCCCGACAGAGCCCGACAGAGCCCGACAGGGCCCGACAGGGCCCGACAGAGCCCGACAGGGCCCGACAGGGCCCGACAGGGCCCGACAGGGCCCAGTAGAGCCCGACAGAGCCCGACAGAGCCCGACAGAGCCCGACAGAGCCCGACAGAGCCCGACAGGGCCCGACAGGGCCCAGTAGACCCCGACAGAGCCCGACAGAGCCCGACAGAGCCCAGTAGAGCCCAGTAGAGCCCGACAGAGCCCGACAGAGCCCGACAGAGCCCGACAGGGCCCGACAGGGCCCGACAGAGCCTGACAGAGCCCGACAGGGCCCGACAGGGCCCGACAGAGCCCGACAGGGCCCGACAGAGCCCGACAGAGCCCGACAGGGCCCAGTAGAGCCCGACAGAGCCCGACAGGGCCCGACAGAGCCCGACAGAGCCCGACAGAGCCCGACAGCGCCCGACAGGGCCCAGTAGAGCCCGACAGAGCCCGACAGAGCCCGACAGAGCCCGACAGGGCCCGACAGAGCCCGACAGAGCCCGACAGGGCCCGACAGGGCCCAGTAGAGCCCGACAGAGCCCAACAGAGCCCGACAGAGCCCGACAGGGCCCGACAGAGCCCGACAGGGCCCGACAGAGCCCGACAGAGCCCGACAGGGCCCAGTAGAGCCCGACAGAGCCCGACAGAGCCCGACAGAGCCCGACAGGGCCCGACAGAGCCCGACAGAGCCCGACAGAGCCCGACAGGGCCCGACAGAGCCCGACAGGGCCCAGTAGAGCCCGACAGAGCCCGACAGAGCCCGACAGAGCCCGACAGAGCCCAGTAGAGCCCGACAGAGCCCGACAGAGCCCGACAGAGCCCGACAGGGCCGGACAGGGCCCGACAGAGCCCGACAGGGCCGGACAGGGCCCGACAGAGCCCGACAGAGCCCGACAGAGCCCGACAGGGCCCAGTAGAGCCTGACAGAGCCCGACAGGGCCCGACAGAGCCCGACAGGGCCCAGTAGAGCCCGACAGAGCCCGACAGAGCCCGACAGGGCCCGACAGGGCCCGACAGGGCCCGACAGGGCCCGACAGAGCCCGACAGGGCCCGACAGGGCCCGACAGAGCCCAGTAGAGCCCGACAGAGCCCGACAGAGCCCGACAGAGCCCGACAGGGCCCGACAGGGCCCAGTAGAGCCCGACAGAGCCCGACAGAGCCCGACAGAGCCCGACAGGGCCCGACAGAGCCCGACAGGGCCCGACAGAGCCCGACAGAGCCCGACAGGGCCCGACAGAGCCCGACAGGGCCCGACAGAGCCCGACAGAGCCCGACAGGGCCCGACAGAGCCCGACAGAGCCCGACAGGGCCCGACAGGGCCCAGTAGAGCCCGACAGAGCCCGACAGAGACCGACAGGGCCCGACAGGGCCCAGTAGAGCCCGACAGAGCCCGACAGAGCCCGACAGAGCCCAGTAGAGCCCAGTAGAGCCCGACAGAGCCCGACACAGCCCGACAGAGCCCGACAGGGCCCGACAGGGCCCGACAGGGCCCAGTAGAGCCCGACAGAGCCCGACAGAGCCCGACAGGGCCCGACAGGGCCCGACAGGGCCCGACAGAGCCAGTAGAGCCCGACAGAGCCCGACAGAGCCCGACAGAGCCCGACAGGGCCCGACAGGGCCCGACAGGGCCCAGTAGAGCCCGACAGGGCCCAGTAGAGCCCGACAGAGCCCAGTAGAGCCCGACAGAGCCCGACAGGGCCCGACAGGGCCCGACAGGGCCCGACAGAGCCCGACAGGGCCCGACAGGGCCCGACAGGGCCCGACAGGGTACGACAGAGCCCGACAGGGCCCGACAGGGCCCAGTAGAGCCCGACAGAGCCCGACAGAGCCCGACAGAGCCCGACAGAGCCCAGTAGAGCCCGACAGAGCCCGACAGAGCCCGACAGGGCCCAGTAGAGCCCAGTAGAGCCCGACAGAGCCCGACAGAGCCCGACACAGCCCGACAGAGCCCGACAGGGCCCGACACAGCCCGACAGGGCCCGACAGAGCCCGACAGAGCCCGACAGAGCCCGACAGGGCCCGACAGGGCCCGAGAGGGCCCAGTAGAGCCCGACAGAGCCCGACAGAGCCCGACAGAACCCAACAGGGCCCAGTAGAGCCCGACAGAGCCCGACAGGGCCCGACAGAGCCCGACAGAGCCCGACAGAGCCCGACAGCGCCCGACAGGGCCCAGTAGAGCCCGACAGAGCCCGACAGAGCCCGACAGGGCCCAGTAGAGCCCGACAGAGCCCGACAGAGCCCGACAGAGCCCGACAGGGCCCGACAGAGCCCGACAGAGCCCGACAGGGCCCGACAGAGCCCGACAGGGCCCGACAGAGCCCGACAGAGCCCGACAGGGCCCGACAGAGCCCGACAGAGCCCGACAGGGCCCGACAGGGCCCGACAGAGACCGACAGGGCCCGACAGGGCCCAGTAGAGCCCGACAGAGCCCGACAGAGCCCGACAGAGCCCAGTAGAAGCCAAGCCCGACAGAGCCCGACACAGCCCGACAGAGCCCCGACAGAGCCCGACAGGGCCCGACAGAGCCAGACAGGGCCGACAGAGCCCGACAGAGCCCGACAGAGCCCGACAGAGCCCGACAGGGCCACAGGGCCCGACAGAGCCCTACAGGACCGACAGAGCCCGACAGAGCCGACAGGGACCGACAGAGCCCGACAGAGCCCGACAGGGCCCGACAGGGCCCGACAGGACCCGACAGGGCCCGACAGGGCCCCCGACAGGGCCCGACAGAGCCCGGACAGAGCCCGACAGGCCCAGTAGAGCCCAGTAGAACCCCGACAGAGCCCAGTAGAGCCCGACAGAGCCCGACAGAGCCCGACAGAGCCCGACAGAGCCCGACAGAGCCCGACAGGGCCCGACAGGGCCCGACAGAGCCCGACAGAGCCCAGTAGAGCCCGACAGAGCCCGACAGAGCCCGACAGAGCCCGACAGGGCCCGACAGGGCCCGACAGGGCCCAGTAGAGCCCGACAGAGCCCGACAGAGCCCGACAGAGCCCGACAGGGCCCGACAGGGCCCGACAGAGCCCGACAGGGCCAGACAGGACCCGACAGGGCCCGACAGGGCCCAGTAGAGCCCGACAGAGCCCGACAGAGCCCGACAGAGCCCGACAGGCCCAGTAGAGCCCGACAGGGCCCAGTAGAGCCCGAGAGAGCCCGACAGAGCCCGACAGGGCCCGACAGGGCCCGACAGAGCCCGACAGGGCCCGACAGGGTACGACAGAGCCCGACAGGGCCCGACAGGGCCCAGTAGAGCCCGACAGAGCCCGACAGAGCCCGAAAGGGCCCGACAGGCCGAAAGGGCCCAGTAGAGCCCGACAGAGCCCAGTAGAGCCCAGTAGAGCCCGACAGAGCCCGACAGAGCCCGACAGGGCCCGACAGAGCCCGACAGAGCCCGACAGAGCCCGACAGAGCCCGACAGAGCCCGACAGAGCCCGACAGGGCCCAGTAGAGCCCGACAGAGCCCGACAGAGCCCGACAGAGCCCGACAGGGCCCAGTAGAGCCCGGACAGAGCCCCGACAGGGCCCGACAGAGCCCGACAGCGCCCGACAGGGCCCAGTAGAGCCCGACAGAGCCCGACAGAGCCCGACAGAGCCCGACAGGGCCCGACAGGGCCCGACAGAGCCCGACAGGGCCCCACAGAGCCCGAAAGAGCCCGACAGGGCCCAGTAGAGCCGACAGAGCCCGATAGAGCCCGACAGAGCCGACAGGGCCCAGTAGAGCCCGACAGAGCCCGACAGAGCCCGACAGGGCCCGACAGGGCCCGACAGGGCCCGACAGAGCCCGACAGGGCCCGACAGGGCCCCGACAGAGCCCAGTAGAGCCCGACAGAGCCCGACAGGGCCCGACAGGGCCCAGTAGAGCCCGACAGAGCCCGACAGAGCCCGACAGGGCCCGACAGGGCCCGACAGGGCCCAGTAGAGCCCGACAGAGCCCGACAGAGCCCGACAGGGCCCGACAGGGCCCAGTAGAGCCCGACAGAGCCCGACAGAGCCCGACAGAGCCCAGTAGAGCCCAGTAGAGCCCGACAGAGCCCGACACAGCCCGACAGAGCCCGACAGAGCCCGACAGAGCCCCGACAGAGCCCGGCAGGACCCAGTAGAGCCCGACAGAGCCCGACAGAGCCCGACAGAGCCCGACAGAGCCCGACAGAGCCCGACAGGGACCGACAGAGCCCGACAGAGCCCGACAGGGCCCGACAGGGCCCGACAGAGCCCGACAGAGCCCGACAGGGCCCGACAGAGCCCG
Organism: Caloenas nicobarica; assembly: GCF_036013445.1. Classification (NCBI taxonomy): domain Eukaryota; kingdom Metazoa; phylum Chordata; class Aves; order Columbiformes; family Columbidae; genus Caloenas; species Caloenas nicobarica. The sequence continues at coordinate 291 of NW_027017418.1, read as the reverse complement.
ACAGAGCCCGACAGAGCCCGACAGGGCCCAGTAGAGCCCAGTAGAACCCGACAGAGCCCAGTAGAGCCCGACAGAGCCCGACAGAGCCCGACAGGGCCCGACAGAGCCCGACAGGGCCCAGTAGAGCCCAACAGAGCCCGACAAAGCCCGACAAAGCCCGACAGAGCCCAGTAGAGCCGACAGAGCCCGACAGAGCCGACAGAGCCCGACAGAGCCCGACAGAGCCCGACAGGGCCCAGTAGAGCCCGACAGAGCCCGACAGAGCCCGACAGGGCCCGACAGGGCCCGACA